>NW_020439808.1:0-2112 GCF_000699045.2 Agrilus planipennis
AGATATTAGATAATTAGTTGTCCTGTTCTAAATTATCATCATCATCATCATAAGGTCGTCAGTCCTAAGACTTATTGGACACCTCCACTGTTTCCCACCCTGAGGTTACCTTCGCATTTCCTTAAAACTAGAACATTCCACATCCTTAACAGTTTGTGAATATCTAGTAATCTAATCTAGGTCTCCCTCTCCTCCTCTTTACTCCTGTTTCTGCTATTAGTATGTCCAAGTAGCCCTTCATGCCTTCCATAGCGCCCTCTGTTCATCTATACACCCTCTAATACTTCCTGCTTTCTAACCTACCCATATGTTATAGTTAACCATATTTATAATTCCTTCAAGCAATTATCACGTTGTATTTACTGGTGCAGTGTGGAACAAGAAGTATGAGGGATCAGTAATAGGTGGTACTATAAAATGTTTAATGCAATAAATATAATGACAAAGTACCTACTATATGATGTAGTAGCTGATAATTTGTTATTAGCTGTTAGTAGTTCTGCGTTGGCATTAAGAGATTCATGGGGAAAATATATAGCGGGTATTATATTTCACTTTTCGGCCTTCGAAGTGTTTTAGACCGACTTGTAAATTTTCAATGAATAATTTTTTACGGGAGATAATAAATTAAGACAACGAAACAGTAAAGTGGCAATAAATTCCGTTGCGGCGATCATAATTTTCTCCTTTTGTTTAATTGACAGTTTTATGGTTTATTTCGGTTAGAAGTGCCCTATCTGATGATACGCCCGTTAAAAGGTCTAGATCTGGAAAATGAATGAGAGATCGGCGCGCAACGTACCGTTTGATGGACAATTCATTTACGTACGCCTACAATTAATGGGATATTGTTTTGCCATCTTCTGCAGTTGTACCCAACATACAAATCGTCCTGGATATAAGTCACAATTAATTTTAACTTTGACACACGCTGTCCTACATCCCGTTACAAAGTGATGCCACGCAAACGATTGATAAATGGTGCTTTATTGAAATTTATGATACTCCTGTTCTATGCAAAAAGACCTATTACGCTAGACAAAATAATAATAATAATAAACCAAATAAACAGCTCAGAGGACATCTGCAATTCACACGAAAAAAATAGATTTAAAAAGTGATGTTGGTCATTTATCGATAGAGTAGATAGTTCAACAGAGCTTATAGGAATTGCTTCGTCGTCGTCAGTTCTAAATCTGGTCGGACACGCACTTTCACTCTTTCCTATCCCATACTAATCTTTGCATTTCCCTAAAACTATTAGAGTAAACAAAAAAACTTTTAGGTGTTTCATTTCCACCAGCCAGTAATGCTGTGGGCGGGCAGTCCCTTCGGACTACGCCGGAAGGTAGGGCGGAAGGCCCTCTTCAGCCTGCTTTCAGGAATAATGGGAACGGGTGGGTGGTGGTTCGGGTGAGAAAGATGAAACGGACGAAATGAAGACAGAAGAGAATAAAAGATTATCAGTGAAATATTACTGCCTCAGCATTTGCCTAGGTGATCCAAGGAAACCACAGAAAAAGTTGAACCAAGGCAGACGGATCCGGAATCAAACCGGCGCGGCGTCCTCCCGATTGCTAAGCAATGATCCAAACCTCTAGGCCATGCCGCTCGGTACTATTAGAGTATCCCCCATATCCTTAACTATTTGTGAACAGTAATCTAATCTAAGTCTACTTCTTAGCTCCTATTTCTGCTTCCAATATATCTCAAACTGGTCCTTCATGCCTGATTAGCGATGAGCGAAGATTAACTCAGGATAGGAAAGAGTGGAGGTGCGTGTCGTAGTACTGATGGCCGAATGATGATGATGATACTTAGTTAGATGTAACTGATGAGAAATTGTTTTGTCAAATGAACTTCAAGCATCATGTTTACTTTCTTTGGCATTCCCTAGACAAAAATTTTCAATCTCTCAGAGTCTTTCAGTGTCTCTGAGTGCGTCTCTCACAGTCTCTCAGTTATTGCCTAGGTGTTTTTATGGATCTCTCACAGTCTCTGTATGAGAAACTCGAACGATAAAATTGTTAATTCAGAGATTCGAGTCTCTCACAGAGAGACTGAATGAATAAAACTGAAAAATTGAGAGACTCGAGTCTCTCGTAGAAAGAC
>NW_020439808.1:5124-8478 GCF_000699045.2 Agrilus planipennis
AAAAATATTGAGAAAGTTATATAAAACATTATTTAAATATCTATCAATAGGGTAGGTTAGGTTAGGTTAGGTTAAGTTATCGGGTTTTGTTCATGTGACCACCTTCTTTCAATCCCCCACCTCCACCGGCTTGAAAATATTTTTTATATTAACTGTTAAACTATAGTGTATGAAAATTGTCAAAATAACCAACTTTCAACCCCCATAGCTTTCTATGGGGGTGAGACCACCGCAAATTTTTTATAGGGTTTTATTCAGGTCACCACCCTCTTTCGATCCCCCCTGCCCTCTTTCGACCACCCCTACCCCACCCCCATCTAACCCCCATAACTTTTTATGGGGGTGAGACCACCACGAACTTTTTATGGTACAGTGGTGGGGGAGACCTCCTCTTTCGATCCCACCCACCCCCACCCCCTCGGGAGATGGGGGCCATCATCTAGACATTTACCGAGGGATTTATTTTAAAATAAATTCCGCAATTCTTAATCATTTTATAACTTACATTAGAATGTAATTGACGATTTATTATTTCGCTCTACCGCTCTTATAATAATCCACCGTTATAATTACTGGATCTAATTCTAAATTTCGCTCCATATATCCAACTCCAAAAAAAAAGAGGCAGAATCCGACGCCAATTATTATGGAATCTTCCCGCATCGAGAAGAAAAGGTTTATTAGTTTTTTTTTCTTCATGTTCGACGGCCATTATTCCGGTAACGTTGTTTATTGATACTGTAATTACTGAATAAGTAGATGTAATTACGCCCATTATAACATAAAGCGGACCTTTGTGTTGCGGAGGTAGACGCTGAAAAACCGTTTTTGGAGCTCAGCGACTGAAGGCGAAGATTGTAATCTCCGTACGAACGAAAAACCGTCTAATCCGGAGGAGAAACCATCCGGTTGCCTTGCTACCTATGAACTTAACTTGTTACCGTATGCCAGACACGAATCGAACGCCGCTACTGTTTCAGATTACGTCTCGTGACTATTGCCTAGGTCCCAGTCAGTGGTAGCTGATATTAAAGCCACATGGGCATACACACAATCAATCCTATTTTACAAAACTTGAGAGAAAACAGCTATAGTCATAGATAGCACGTACTTTATCTTTCTTATTGTTTCTTGCAGCGGGTAGATAATTGTTAAAATTTTCGTGAAAAATTATTGGTAATTATTTACTATTATTTGGTTATGTTTTGTTATTTTCTTTTTTCAATTTTCTGTAATGAAACAGACTTTTTTTTGACCTTTTGCAGACTTATTTGAAGACAGCTGTACAATATGGTTTTCTCGAGATAAAAATGTTCAGTCTCTTAGAGTCTTTGAAAGAGAGACTCGAGTCTCCGTCTCTCATCGAGTCTCTCTGGTGTCGCTGAGAGAGACTGTCAAAAAAACCGTTTAGTGTATCTGAACAAGAGTCTCGAATCGCTCATAGAGAGATCTTCATTTCGTATCCAGTCTCTAAACGAGAGACTGGAATCTCTCAATAAGTGGTGTTTCGATAGACATGGTTAAAAGTTCAATATATTTCAGAGATTCCAGTCTTTCTACGAGAGACTCAAGTCTCTCAATTTTTCAGTTTTATTCATTCAGTCTCTCTATGAGCGACTCGAATTTCTGAATTAGCAATTTTATCGTTCTAGTTTCTCATACAGAGACTGTGAGAGATCCATAAAAACACCTGGGCAATAACTGAGAGACTGTGAAAGACTGTGAGAGACGCTCTCAGAGATGCTGAAAGACCCTGAGAGACTGAAAATTTTTGTCTAGAGTTACCTCACAGAGTCATCTCCAAAAACAGAAGAGTGGTTAAAATTATGGAGTAAATTATTTTGGTAATTATAGACACTTTCTGTTTTATTTGACATTATGATTTTACGTCCATGGCTTTTTAGATATACAAATATTTTTATTTTGTGCTTTTAATATTTTTATGCTTGTTTCTTCTATTATATAGTTTGCGAAGGTAGAGCTTAGGTTATAGTTTTTAACATGTTCATTTATTCTCTCTCCAAATGGTCTTTCTGTCTACCCTATGTATGTATTCTGGTTTACATCGTTATAACTCAATTTGTGCGTCCACCCCACTTTTTTTTTATTAAGTCTGATTTATCCTTTTTGTTGTTCATGAAATTGAATTATCTTGTGTTCGGCTTCTGGTTGACTCGTCTACCTCACGAAGCGCCACTGTTACCATCCTGTGTGTAAATTGTATATACGTATGCGAGCTTTTGCCTTTTGCTGACATCTAAAGCGCTCGTTTAGGAATCCGATCTGAATAGCTACGTTCGCAAAGGACGACGGATCGACGAGAACACTTGTTAGTTCCTTATAAGGGATATGTTTACTTTCTTCGCTTTTTTTGCACTCACGACCGTGTCAATGCCGCACTCAAGATCGTGATGCTAAACCATCACACTAGGTCACACTTTGTCATCGATTTTGCATCATGTGCCTTTACATCTTACATCTTTTACGAATTTTTTTTTGCTTCCATAAGTCGCGTAACTGCTCATGTAAAACATAAAGTTATAATTATTTTTCAATGTTTCACGTATCAATTCATCTCTCCCCTACTATCTTCCTTTGCCACACCTCCTTCACTGTCTCAAACGAAAAAGCAACCCCCTATCCCATAAAACATTTTTCAGTCAGCTTAGCCTACCCCCATCCCCATTCATATCATCCTTCTAACATATTTCTGACATACTACCTCCCTGCCACGTATCATATACACCGTCTGTTCCCTTCCTTTTTCTAATATCTACATCCTTTACATTCACTCCCTACTCTAAATTTTGCCAGCACGTTTATTTCCCTCTCTCCCTCCTTCTAAATACCTTGGTCTCCCATCCCCTCAATCCCTCCACAAGAATTCTCTCAGCACAACCACTTATCTTGTTTTCTCCATTTTTCTTAGACCCTCTCCCCTTGTCATTTCCCTACATTTCTTCCTCGTTAACTTCCTTATATTGTTCCCTTCCCTAAACCACTTTCGGTACTGGGGGAAAAAGTTGAAGTGGCTGTCCAAATAGTCTTAGGACTAACGACCTTATGATGACGATGACGGAGGGACTTCCCCTGGCACGACACTTCGACCGCTTCTAACCTAGTGTTTCATTACGTTTCGGTTATTCATTGTAAGATTCAAACATGAAAAAGGAACCGAAAAAAATCTTTTGCATCGGATTCGTGACGAATATCGTTGTGCCATCTTTTTTTCGAATTCTTGCTGGACAACGGCAACAATAATAATAATAATAATAATAATACTAATAACAATCCTTACGTATCCAAACCGGCGAAGAAGGAAGATATACGTGGTCAATAAAAGCTACGTTACGG
>NW_020439809.1:0-8195 GCF_000699045.2 Agrilus planipennis
ATCAGGTTATCCTAACAACAACTGTTTATTTTACATGGGGATCCTTACAGAATTACTTCTCGCGATTGTTTTAATATATATTTTGCGAATATAAACCTAAAGTGTAATATAAAACAGTGTATCTCTAATGGAGTGTTGATAAATTAATTTTATTTTTGTTATTAGCGTTAAGCAGCGTTAAATTTCCTAAATTTTGGTAAAAACCGCATTCAAATCGGTTAATAAATAACTGAGTTAGGCCTTTTTAAAATTTCTCCTACATTACTTCCTATAAAGTGGCGCCTTTATTGTTTACATTCACATTCCATTAGATGCAGGTGGATAAACTTGACCTAGTTTTAGGCGCCAGCATGATGGCCGCCGACGCAATAGCCAATCAGATGCATTAGGTTTGTTTATATCAATTAAAGTTGCATACTTTCGTTAGTCACCCTCGATGCATAGGATGGTATACTTCGCTGCGCCAAAATTTTAATTATAATTACGTAANCACTTTGCCCCTAAGCAATAACAGAAAAGAATCATAAAAGTAAAAAAATTGCTATCCTGATTTTAGGAAAATGATCACTATACACGAAAGATTAAGAAGAAGACTAAGCGTTGAGAAGTTATAATAAAAAGTACGTAGAATTTAATGGTACCAACGGTTTTTGAGTGCGATTTCAAAGAGACAATTTTTGCTAAAATATATAAAATAGTGTCAGCATAAAAAGGCGCTTGTAAAATCATTGGGAGATAAAAGGTATCTATTAGGCTTTGAGAGATGATAATTACGCAAAATAGTACATAGGATCTCATGGTTCGAATGGGTTTTGAATGCCATTTTAAACGGTACTTCCTGGCATTATTTTTACTGAATTATTTATACAAAACAATGTCCACATAGAAAAGCGCTCGTAAAATCATTGGGAGATGGAAGGTACCAACTAAGCTTTGAGAGTTGATAATTGCATAAAAAGGTACGTAGAATCTCATGGTGCCAATGATGTTTGATAGCGATTTCATACGGATATTTCCTGGCACTATTTCTTCTAAACTATATAAAATAACGTCAACATAAAATACCGCTCGTTAAATCATTTTGAAATAGAAGGTTTCTGCTAAGCTTTGGGGGATGATAATTACGTAAAACAGTATGTAGAATCTCATGGTACTAATGGTTTTTTAGTGCGATTTCAAACGGACAATTCTTGGAATTATTTTTGATCAAATATATAAAACAATATCATTATAAAAAGGCGCTCGTAAAATCGTTGGGAAACGGAAGGTATCTACTAAGCTTTGAGGGATTATAATTAGGTAATAAAGTACGTAGAATCTCATGGTGCCAATGATTTTTGATATCGATTTCATACGGATATTTCCTGGCACTATTTTTTCTAAAATATATAAAATAATGTCAACATAAAATAGCGCTCGTTAAATCATTGGGTTTTTGAATACGATTTTACAGGGGTACTTCCTGGCATTATTTTTGATAAATAAATTGAAATAAGATCGAAAATTAGCCACAATGACTGATAATATTATTAACTCTACTAGTTTATTTAGTATGTCTTATATTGATTAATAAACAGTTTTGGACAAAATCAAATCGAGATTGTTCTCATGCACACAACCACCTTTATTTGATTATTTTTCAATGCTAGACTGTTTTGGTTTCTATCAGAAAATAATTTGAATATTTCGGATGAAAAGCATCCCCACCGGATGAAGATTTCCTGCCATTTTTCAAACTTCTCGAGCTTTTCCGAAACGTAGTCACCTTATAAGGTTATTATGTTATAGTAACGTCATTATTTTTCAGCCAAGTATCTAAATTTGAAAGTAAAAATGGAGTGATAATTTTGCCATTCGTTATTTTTAAGCAAAAGCAAATTAGCAACGCGCAATTGGTAGATGGTATTGCTAGACTCCTACTAGTAAATTTCACCTTGTTAAGATTCCATGATATCCCTATTTTTAAAGAACACTCCAATGATTTAGTGCAGTTGACTTTTAACCGTGAACTATATCGCATTAAGTGGTCTACCTGGCCAGGACTAATTTCATATTAAGTGCGATATTAATTTTCGAAAATGCGTTTTATTGTCGATTTTTTTATCATTGGTGCATACCTAATCACAACTACTTTACACGTGAGCGAAGGCATAAGATGGCTGTAAGTTAATTGATTGTAAATTGTTTATATTTTATTTAAACTCTTCCTTTTTCTAATGTTCATACCACATAAAAATAACAAGTAGATGCATGCATTTAAATATTTGTTAAACAATTAAATTAAACATATAATTAGCTTTATTAAATATCGATTCGTGTTCATTTTAACACTGCTAATTATTTTGCCATAACATTTACAATTTGCTATGTTTAAATGGGTTTTACATTAAAAACGAATTAAAAATGTGTGCTACTTAAAATCATTCATATTGTACGTTTTAGGTAGCTGCTGCTGATAATCTGGAGACACATGTATTAATATTATCTGCAAATCTAACCACTTGTTGGTAAATACTGTAAATTAACATAATTATTATGCATTTAATTTATTAAATTAATATTTTAATGGTCATATATATAAAAAACAGATTATAGACGTCACAGTAATGCTCAAAAATAGTAATTACATACGATTATCTATTTGCCAGTTAATTACACAAATTGGCGAATCCACAGGCACTTATTTGCTACTATACTGGTGGACTCAGGTAAGGGGAGAATGGGAGAAATTTTCCCATCCATGACTATGGATTACATGCTTCACTAGTGTGAAAATTGTGTTGTTGAAAAATTAAATTAGGCACTTTGCCCCTAAGCAATAACAGAAAAGAATCATAAAAGTAAAAAAATTGCTATCCTGATTTTAGGAAAATGATCACTATACACGAAAGATTAAGAAGAAGACTAAGCGTTGAGAAGTTATAATAAAAAGTACGTAGAATTTAATGGTACCAACGGTTTTTGAGTGCGATTTCAAAGAGACAATTTTTGCTAAAATATATAAAATAGTGTCAGCATAAAAAGGCGCTTGTAAAATCATTGGGAGATAAAAGGTATCTATTAGGCTTTGAGAGATGATAATTACGCAAAATAGTACATAGGATCTCATGGTTCGAATGGGTTTTGAATGCCATTTTAAACGGTACTTCCTGGCATTATTTTTACTGAATTATTTATACAAAACAATGTCCACATAGAAAAGCGCTCGTAAAATCATTGGGAGATGGAAGGTACCAACTAAGCTTTGAGAGTTGATAATTGCATAAAAAGGTACGTAGAATCTCATGGTGCCAATGATGTTTGATAGCGATTTCATACGGATATTTCCTGGCACTATTTCTTCTAAACTATATAAAATAACGTCAACATAAAATACCGCTCGTTAAATCATTTTGAAATAGAAGGTTTCTGCTAAGCTTTGGGGGATGATAATTACGTAAAACAGTATGTAGAATCTCATGGTACTAATGGTTTTTTAGTGCGATTTCAAACGGACAATTCTTGGAATTATTTTTGATCAAATATATAAAACAATATCATTATAAAAAGGCGCTCGTAAAATCGTTGGGAAACGGAAGGTATCTACTAAGCTTTGAGGGATTATAATTAGGTAATAAAGTACGTAGAATCTCATGGTGCCAATGATTTTTGATATCGATTTCATACGGATATTTCCTGGCACTATTTTTTCTAAAATATATAAAATAACGTCAACATAAAATACCGCTCGTTAAATCATTTTGAAATAGAAGGTTTCTGCTAAGCTTTGGGGGATGATAATTACGTAAAACAGTATGTAGAATCTCATGGTACTAATGGTTTTTTAGTGCGATTTCAAACGGACAATTCTTGGAATTATTTTTGATCAAATATATAAAACAATATCATTATAAAAAGGCGCTCGTAAAATCGTTGGGAAACGGAAGGTATCTACTAAGCTTTGAGGGATTATAATTAGGTAATAAAGTACGTAGAATCTCATGGTGCCAATGATTTTTGATATCGATTTCATACGGATATTTCCTGGCACTATTTTTTCTAAAATATATAAAATAACGTCAACATAAAATACCGCTCGTTAAATCATTTTGAAATAGAAGGTTTCTGCTAAGCTTTGGGGGATGATAATTACGTAAAACAGTATGTAGAATCTCATGGTACTAATGGTTTTTTAGTGCGATTTCAAACGGACAATTCTTGGAATTATTTTTGATCAAATATATAAAACAATATCATTATAAAAAGGCGCTCGTAAAATCGTTGGGAAACGGAAGGTATCTACTAAGCTTTGAGGGATTATAATTAGGTAATAAAGTACGTAGAATCTCATGGTGCCAATGATTTTTGATATCGATTTCATACGGATATTTCCTGGCACTATTTTTTCTAAAATATATAAAATAACGTCAACATAAAATACCGCTCGTTAAATCATTTTGAAATAGAAGGTTTCTGCTAAGCTTTGGGGGATGATAATTACGTAAAACAGTATGTAGAATCTCATGGTACTAATGGTTTTTTAGTGCGATTTCAAACGGACAATTCTTGGAATTATTTTTGATCAAATATATAAAACAATATCATTATAAAAAGGCGCTCGTAAAATCGTTGGGAAACGGAAGGTATCTACTAAGCTTTGAGGGATTATAATTAGGTAATAAAGTACGTAGAATCTCATGGTGCCAATGATTTTTGATATCGATTTCATACGGATATTTCCTGGCACTATTTTTTCTAAAATATATAAAATAACGTCAACATAAAATACCGCTCGTTAAATCATTTTGAAATAGAAGGTTTCTGCTAAGCTTTGGGGGATGATAATTACGTAAAACAGTATGTAGAATCTCATGGTACTAATGGTTTTTTAGTGCGATTTCAAACGGACAATTCTTGGAATTATTTTTGATCAAATATATAAAACAATATCATTATAAAAAGGCGCTCGTAAAATCGTTGGGAAACGGAAGGTATCTACTAAGCTTTGAGGGATTATAATTAGGTAATAAAGTACGTAGAATCTCATGGTGCCAATGATTTTTGATATCGATTTCATACGGATATTTCCTGGCACTATTTTTTCTAAAATATATAAAATAACGTCAACATAAAATACCGCTCGTTAAATCATTTTGAAATAGAAGGTTTCTGCTAAGCTTTGGGGGATGATAATTACGTAAAACAGTATGTAGAATCTCATGGTACTAATGGTTTTTTAGTGCGATTTCAAACGGACAATTCTTGGAATTATTTTTGATCAAATATATAAAACAATATCATTATAAAAAGGCGCTCGTAAAATCGTTGGGAAACGGAAGGTATCTACTAAGCTTTGAGGGATTATAATTAGGTAATAAAGTACGTAGAATCTCATGGTGCCAATGATTTTTGATATCGATTTCATACGGATATTTCCTGGCACTATTTTTTCTAAAATATATAAAATAACGTCAACATAAAATACCGCTCGTTAAATCATTTTGAAATAGAAGGTTTCTGCTAAGCTTTGGGGGATGATAATTACGTAAAACAGTATGTAGAATCTCATGGTACTAATGGTTTTTTAGTGCGATTTCAAACGGACAATTCTTGGAATTATTTTTGATCAAATATATAAAACAATATCATTATAAAAAGGCGCTCGTAAAATCGTTGGGAAACGGAAGGTATCTACTAAGCTTTGAGGGATTATAATTAGGTAATAAAGTACGTAGAATCTCATGGTGCCAATGATTTTTGATATCGATTTCATACGGATATTTCCTGGCACTATTTTTTCTAAAATATATAAAATAACGTCAACATAAAATACCGCTCGTTAAATCATTTTGAAATAGAAGGTTTCTGCTAAGCTTTGGGGGATGATAATTACGTAAAACAGTATGTAGAATCTCATGGTACTAATGGTTTTTTAGTGCGATTTCAAACGGACAATTCTTGGAATTATTTTTGATCAAATATATAAAACAATATCATTATAAAAAGGCGCTCGTAAAATCGTTGGGAAACGGAAGGTATCTACTAAGCTTTGAGGGATTATAATTAGGTAATAAAGTACGTAGAATCTCATGGTGCCAATGATTTTTGATATCGATTTCATACGGATATTTCCTGGCACTATTTTTTCTAAAATATATAAAATAACGTCAACATAAAATACCGCTCGTTAAATCATTTTGAAATAGAAGGTTTCTGCTAAGCTTTGGGGGATGATAATTACGTAAAACAGTATGTAGAATCTCATGGTACTAATGGTTTTTTAGTGCGATTTCAAACGGACAATTCTTGGAATTATTTTTGATCAAATATATAAAACAATATCATTATAAAAAGGCGCTCGTAAAATCGTTGGGAAACGGAAGGTATCTACTAAGCTTTGAGGGATTATAATTAGGTAATAAAGTACGTAGAATCTCATGGTGCCAATGATTTTTGATATCGATTTCATACGGATATTTCCTGGCACTATTTTTTCTAAAATATATAAAATAACGTCAACATAAAATACCGCTCGTTAAATCATTTTGAAATAGAAGGTTTCTGCTAAGCTTTGGGGGATGATAATTACGTAAAACAGTATGTAGAATCTCATGGTACTAATGGTTTTTTAGTGCGATTTCAAACGGACAATTCTTGGAATTATTTTTGATCAAATATATAAAACAATATCATTATAAAAAGGCGCTCGTAAAATCGTTGGGAAACGGAAGGTATCTACTAAGCTTTGAGGGATTATAATTAGGTAATAAAGTACGTAGAATCTCATGGTGCCAATGATTTTTGATATCGATTTCATACGGATATTTCCTGGCACTATTTTTTCTAAAATATATAAAATAACGTCAACATAAAATACCGCTCGTTAAATCATTTTGAAATAGAAGGTTTCTGCTAAGCTTTGGGGGATGATAATTACGTAAAACAGTATGTAGAATCTCATGGTACTAATGGTTTTTTAGTGCGATTTCAAACGGACAATTCTTGGAATTATTTTTGATCAAATATATAAAACAATATCATTATAAAAAGGCGCTCGTAAAATCGTTGGGAAACGGAAGGTATCTACTAAGCTTTGAGGGATTATAATTAGGTAATAAAGTACGTAGAATCTCATGGTGCCAATGATTTTTGATATCGATTTCATACGGATATTTCCTGGCACTATTTTTTCTAAAATATATAAAATAACGTCAACATAAAATACCGCTCGTTAAATCATTTTGAAATAGAAGGTTTCTGCTAAGCTTTGGGGGATGATAATTACGTAAAACAGTATGTAGAATCTCATGGTACTAATGGTTTTTTAGTGCGATTTCAAACGGACAATTCTTGGAATTATTTTTGATCAAATATATAAAACAATATCATTATAAAAAGGCGCTCGTAAAATCGTTGGGAAACGGAAGGTATCTACTAAGCTTTGAGGNTGGTGGGGGAGACCTCCTCTTTCGATCCCACCCACCCCCACCCTCATCTAGACATTTACCAAAAGTATTAGTTTTAGTATTTTATTTACATCATCTCCATTTGTTTTTCTGGTATAAATTAGATCCATTATTACACACAATTAATTTGAACTACTAAATATGAGCCCTCTGAGCTCTGGAGCCACTCTAGTACTGTCCCTATTTGCTACGCCACACTGTACAAATCAGTTCTAAAAAGTTGTGAGCTCTTTCTAAATATACATTTCATCAGTCGAAAGCTATCGCTATCACCATTAGATACACTGAATAAACTAAAAAAACTTACCATACACTGTCAACAGCTGATTTGTTTATTATATTTTTATCCAACGTCTTCCAAACACAACCACTACAATCACCACCAATGTTATTCGTACAAACGATAAGTTTTTAGGCCGATAAAAATCCAGTTTATGAATCATTTACAGTATTTACCCTTTATCCGAACCATTTATATTAATAACACTCGATTTATTTATCATTAAATGATCGCTAATTACCGAATTAATAACCGTAAAAGAAGTAAAAACCATATTAAACTATTGTAAGCATTCACTTTGTTATTCTCCTTTCCCACAACAAGAGTCAAGCAATCTGCTGATAATAAACACCAATGGTGTATCCAAAAAATAACTACAGGTAAAAATATAAAAGAACAATAAATTGTACAGTATTGCTATTATTTTACGTAATATATTTAAACTTCAGCAAAATGTTGAATGCCCCGTA
>NW_020439810.1:0-3753 GCF_000699045.2 Agrilus planipennis
AAATACTTTATGTAAAGCCTGAATAGGTGGCAACCCTAGTTGGTACACCAATGAGAGTGAACATAACAGCATCATGAGAAGTTCGGCGCATAATTAAGGAGAAAGTCCAGGGAGTCGAGAGTTAATCTTAGTGCATACAGGTGACATATTATTTTGAGGTACGCCACTGAGTGTGTGTTTTAAATTATGAAGTTGACGTATGAAGCAGAGCCCGTAAAGTAGATGAGAGGGACTTTTGCGTGCGGTGAATTAGGCGTCTAACAGCTTCCGCGGATGGCAACGGTGTGCGAAATAATTAATATGCCACCAACCCGTCTCGCACCGGGTTCTAAGCGACAGAGTTTAATCAGTAAAGGAATGTTACTGCATGGGACTCCTTCGCGAACACAATTAGCCACAAGAAAATACATTACTGGAATAGTAATTACGAAAGCAAACATTTTAATAACGGTTTTCCTTTTTCAATCGACGACGTACAGTTGATTTCGATAAAAATTGTCATGTTGTTTAAAAGGAATATTTAGGCTCATCATCATCATAGGGTCGTCAGTCCTATGTCTACAGTTTCGTATCCCTTTTATGTTTGGACGTAACAGGCGGCCGATGAATACTAATACACAGGACGATTCTATAAATATCTAGTCGGCTGATAAATGGCTATAAATCGCACACGATCGATATTATTGATTTGGTGAGAAAGCAGCTCCTAGCAGCATAGCGAAAGAACAAAAATATAATGAGGCTTTGAGTGCAACAGTGAAAGGCATGAGATAACGTAAATAAATGTAACAAGTATGAAAAACATACATACAATTTAGACATCTTTAAGAAGTGAGTTAGTTTTATATATAAATTCGATTCCCGACGGGGGTATGACAACAGCAACAATTTTTCCCTCATTAATTTGAGGTAGTGTGTAGTGAGTAAAAATTCAGAAATGAAATTTCAGAATAATATTTCATNTTTCCGCCGCACCCGTACAACGCCGAATTTGTGAATTAACCGTTCGCGAGCATAGAAGTGACTTCTTTTTATTAAAGGCGACACGACCCTGCGCTATCCTCTAATTTATATCCCAACTACTCCTTCCATCCAAACTTATCTGACTTCCTAGATACCTAAAATCAGCCACTTCTAATTGTTCGTCTCCTATCTTTATATTCGCTCTTTCTCTACATTTTCTTCCTTTGCATACTAGTATTTTAGTTTTACTTTTATTTATTTTCATACAGAACTGATCTGTCAGTACCGCTTCCATTTTATTTAAAGCGATCTCTAGATCCTCCTTGCTAGATGCTAATACTGCTAAGCGATATATAAACTGTCACTGAACTCATTAGCTATATTTTAGACAATATATCGAGCGAACTACATCAAAACCTAAAAAGAGCACAGTCTCTATTTCTAGAGGAAATTGGAAAACCCCGACGTCCACGCTAATTGCAATAGCGAAAAGTTAGAGATATGAATATGAGATGTCCCAACTTGAAACCGCAAAAATTTAGATTTTTGGTCTTCCTGACCCAACAACCAAGAGAAAAATCAATTCCAAGGTATCTGCCTTAACACACCAACGGTTTGAAATACCTGTACTTCAGCTTGTCTGGCTTTGAGATTAAACTAATTAATTAGTATTACTACTTTCTTATTATAGAAAGAATGAGGTCCAGGTCTGATACCGCCCTTCTTTAATTAACTAGGTAATACTATGTGTTTGTACTAGACAATTTATCGCTAGATGAAAAAAAAACATAATTAAAGTAATTGCTTCTGTTATTATTATTATCAGTACGTATTTCCATATCGAGTTTCATTAGCTCACGCAATTAGTAATAGGTTTACATACAATGTTGCGATTATTATTTATAAATAATACGAACGTGTATGTTTTGTAATACAAAAAAGCAATTCCAATATTTAATGATAAACTA
Organism: Agrilus planipennis; assembly: GCF_000699045.2. NCBI lineage: Eukaryota > Metazoa > Arthropoda > Insecta > Coleoptera > Buprestidae > Agrilus > Agrilus planipennis. The sequence continues at coordinate 1,932 of NW_020439810.1, forward strand.
TCTATACCAACTGTTGTTTCAGTTTATTTGATTGTTTCTGTTTATCCATTAATATTACCTATATATATTTTTAATCCAATTTAGTTATTGTCAATATAGTTGCTGTACAAAATAATAATTCAGAGAAAACAAAAAATTGAACTCCATTGTACAACACAGAAGAAATTTTGCCACGATTCAAAGTGCTATTGAGTTATTCGTTCCACTAGTTATTTTCTATAACGAAATTATTTTAAGTGGATCGAAAAAGATTTTAAAACGTGCCACAGTCGAAGTGTTTTATGGATCAAAATTTGTTTTGGTTAAAACTTAATCCTATTATAACAATCCATACAGACTGATATTTTACTTGTAATTTTGATATAAAAGAACAGTTTTTTACCTTATTGTTGTTCCTCAGTTCAATCGAAATCTATTCGTTACATCTATCGTAGGTATATCTGTAACAAAACAGGATCCAATAAAACAATTCGATAGCCAGTGTTTTGTGCCTATGTACCATTACTTTTTTTTTCGTTAAGAGAACATTAAAGATAAATCCCTTGGTGAGAAAACGCGTCCCAACGCCAAAAGAGCTGACTCATTTTCATTCAAATAATAATAACGATTTTCTAAACTCTAAACTGAAATTAAAATGTTTTTAAGAAAAGGCGTTCAAATGTTCGATATCTTCACACGACAGGTCGATGGATGGAATTTTAATTTATGGCAGGTGGCACGGCAGGCCATAGCATAAAGATGCTTTTGTTATAATAATAAAAATACCGCCGAATCATGACCCACTTTTATGAAAGACATGGTTCACTTAAAGACATTAAATGTCAAGTGAATAGTAACGGTCAGTTGTATGAGAAGTGCATGAACTCCGTTACAGATGAATAGAACTTTTATTATTCAACTAAAGAATTGTACTTACTTACTTTGTGACTGTGCCTGATGTATTTCATCAAAAGCAAGCCATGTTTGTATATTTCCTAACACTTAACAATTTATTTTATGTTTTTTAATCTCCTATCGTCATCATAAGGTCGTCAGTCCTAAGACTGATTGGACACGTACCTACCTCCATTCTTTCCTATCCTGAGCTAATTTTCGCATTTCCCTAAAACTAGAATATCCCACATCCTTAACTATTTGCAAACAGTAATCGAATTTAGGTCTTCCTCTACCCTTCCTAACTCCCATTTCTGCCTCTAATGTGTCTCTGATTAGATCTTCATGCCTGAGAAGGTCTCCTAACAGCCTATATCGCCTACTTTTTTGTTGACTTCCATAGAGTCCTCTGTTTTCTTATTCTTTCTAATACCTCTTCATTTCCAACCTTCTCTCCACGGTATCCTCATCATTCGCCGGTAACACCACATTTCGAAAGCTTCTAACCTTTTCTTTTCCGTCGCACCCACCGTCCATGTTTCGCACCCGTACAGCGCCCTGCTCCAAACATACACTTTTTTCGAATTTCTAAATTAATAGTTTGCGAGCATGGAACTGACTTCTTTTTATTAAAGGCGACACGACCCTGCGCTATCTTATGCTTTATATCCCTACTACTCCTTCCATCCTCACTTATCTGACTTCCTAGGTATCTAAAATCAACCACTTCTTCTAATCTTTCGTTTCCTATCTTTATATTCGCTCTTTTCCTACTTTTTATTCCCTTGCATACCAGTATTTTCGTTTTACTTTTATTTATTTTCATACAGTACTGATCTGTCAGTACCGCTTCCATTTTATTTAAAGCTATCTCTAGGTCCTCCTTGCTAGATGCTAATACTGCTATATCATCTGCAAATCTAAGCATACTAATCTTTTGCCCTTGCAC
>NW_020439810.1:4059-9176 GCF_000699045.2 Agrilus planipennis
TTCGTCCGTCTCATCTTTCTCACCCGAACCACCACCCACCCATTCCCACGATTCCTGAAAGCAGGCTGAAGAGGGCCTTCCGCCCTACCTTCCGGCGTAGTCCGCAGGGACTGCCCGCCCACCAGCAGTACTGGCTGGTGGGAATGAAACACCCAAAAGTTTTTTTTTTACAGTTTTGCGCTGACTTCCAATGTGAGCATATCAGAGGTATTGCTCACAATCGAATACCGTATGATACCATTGGACCTTTCCGCATAACTGGTATCAAAGCACACTCATATCTATCACTGCCAATGCATTTATATTAAAAGAAGAAAACAGTGTTGGAATCATACATTTTGTGGCACATTTTGTTTATCTAGTTGCAAAATTCAATATAAAATACGAATGCTGGTCTGATGTCGAACGAAAAATGTTTTCTGATTAGAGAAATAATGTAGATACTTTATGCCAGTTCGAGGTAACGATTTTGTGATATTCGGAGGTGCAAGAAAATGGCGTCTGTGTCATCTAGTATGTCAGCAGTTATCGCCGAATTTATGTTACTATCACGGAACTGGAATCTATTTGCAAAACTAGACGGGGCGAACGGAAAGCGTTAGCCGCGATAAGCGACGCAAAATGGATCTGGAGTCATCTCATATCAAGTCCTACGGACCGACCGACTATGTTGCTCGAAATGTGTTTCTCTGTACTGGATCTGCATACATATAGATAATACACACGTAAGAACTCGCTCTGTTTTTATTATTCCTCTCTATCTACGTATATACCTGCTACCTGCTTGCTTCTTTCGTTCGTTCGGTATGAAAATGAAACATTTTTGATACTTTATGAACACCGAGAACGAAATCCCTAGAAAAAGAATGTACTATAGTTTAAGTGCTTCAGCAATTTAATAACGCTAGGGAATGTGTTTTTGGAGTGAATTTTCAGCAATAGACACCTTTCGACGTGTAAATTCTGTAATAACAAAATTTCGAAAGACGTGAAGATGACGCAGGAAGACAACGTCAACGTCGATTAGAGCGAGCAACAGGAGAAGACTCAAGTTAAACATTTAGGTATAAGTAGGCTGCGGTAATCCACCTCCGTTTCCAACCCAATTATAGCGTAAAATAATCCAGAGCCTCCGCCATTAAGATTAAGTACAGAGCATTAGAGCCATAACGGCGTTCACTATACAAACATGTTGATGGTGCTATCAGTTAAATGGGCCAATCTGGGATGCAAAGGAAATAATACTTCAAATTTCCCACTTGGTTAAGTAACTTTTTATTACGCCTTATTAAAGTTATTACATAAAGTACAAAATCCTGTCGCAGATACGGTAACAAGCACACGCATCAATTTATCTACCGATTAAAGGATTAAATGAAACTGCTCGACATTCTCATTGGCTATTTTTGCGTTACAAACAGATATAAGTATGCACTTTATTCTGAAAATTTGCCCACCCATTTGTTAAAATTTTAACTACAATTCTCTACGAATAACGCTGTAACTAAGTATTATAGAGTAATGAATCTTAACAAAAATCTTCTGGCCACATAAGAAGTAGAAGGTAAGGTTTACTACAATGACACCATCACTTCAGTGGCTGTATAAGAATATTTGTCCAAAAGCACAATCNTCCAGCTGTTATCTTGGAAAAGGATTTTCAACCTTTACTGTCTATATTAATTTGATAATTCTTTTTTGAGCTGTGGTTTTGATCACATTACTATTGTTGCCGTATATATTGGACAACGTGGCGGTACCATAAAAATCAGATTAAAAGAACACTTGTAGTTGTAGTATAGATATACAACCAGCAGTCCCAAAAACTTCCGTTTATTTATCGTTGTTGTCAAAGAGTTATTTTTTCTTCTTTAACGTCCCCATTTCGGGCCTCAAATTCCGCCATATAAACTCACCACATTCGTTCTCACCCGCCCGTAGTTCTTTTTATACACAATATATTTGTTTTGTGACTAAATTTCCGTTCCCTTCGGTTGCAGTAAAAACGCTGTCGTCACGGCAATTCTCAACTTGGTGCAATCATCGAAACGTCTAATTAAAATATCGTAGACAGTGGCTGTTTTGACGGGCTTGTCAGCGTTTACAGTAAACGCATCATTTTCTTTTTTTTTTAATAGGGAGCGCGTGATAGACGTCTACAGAACACGAACACATTTAGACGAAATTATACGAAGAAAACATGCCTTACGTCTTATAGAACTGATCCAAACATGTGTACACGCTGACAGTTTTTGAGATAAGATAAACCGCGTCGAGTGTATCACACACCGGAAGGGAACATGTGCATGTATGTGATTCTTAATAGCTTTAATGCCTTCTTCCCGGAGGCTGCAATACCATCGAATTCGTGAACCCTCAGCGACTTGTCAAAAGTAGACACGTTTAAACGAATGTAATTTAAAAAGAATTGAAGACAACGTATGCCCGATTTGAACTGTAGGCTGATTTGAATCAAGATTTAAAATAATCTATAATTAATACAAGACAAAAACTTCAGTCAGTATCGATCATATTGCTTCGTACAGACGCATACGCAGTCTCTCAGAAACACGATAATAACTGGGTTGTGCGTGATTTCGGTCATAAATCTTGTTTTGTTGATTTTATTAATTCAATTTTAATTTTAGGAGAGCCCACGCTTAATAAATATGTTTAGGGCAAAGAATTTAATATCAAAATTTAGGAATCATCTGCCTATATATACATGTATAAACAGTATTTATTATTCAATAAATATTTCTTGTAGATATATAATGCAGGAATTTAATTGAATATTTTGTATAAATAATCTGGATGCTTTAAATATATCTTTATGTAGTTGAAGAATCCGATGCTACTCCTTATTAGACCTTAAAATATTTTTGAAGGGACCACCGGACGAATTTTGTCTTAAATTCCGTTCGAACAGAGACAGGAAAAAAGATTTATCGTATGAGTATACCCAAGAGTGAAATTACACGGGGGAAATTCTGTAATTGTTAGAATAATATTTGTGATCTATGGCTGCGGCGCGGGATCTACCTAAGTTCTACCAGTTTCGCATTTTAAGTACAACATTTTCGGGACGAGCCTCGCCCCAAGGAAGGAACAAAGGGCTCGCAAAAGCTTTCGTATATGATTACCAAGAAATGCTTCATAACAATATCGGAAATAACCTTGTATATAATAATTGATCTGTCTCCTTATTGCAGGGCTTTCATAAAAAAATCAATGTTAGAATTTTGATGTGCAATTGGGGGGGGGGGGACTGCAGTAAAAAATTGGAATGTTGCCTCTCATGTCATATATACATATAACTTTATATATACGAGGGGCATTCAAATATAAACTAGTCTTTCACTTCTTGGGACTTAGAAATCCTATTGGAGGTAAGCGGAGCGTCGAAAAGTACAGGGAGGGGAACCCCAATTCCGCCTGACTGGCCATATAATCCTAAATTAGATAATAAGTAAGCAATTTTTTTTCTTCTGAGAAAGTCCCACCCGAACCACCACCCACCGATTCCCACGATTCCTGAAAAGGGACTGTAGGAGTCGCTACCTGAGGTTAGTTTGAGTCACTCCATAAGTACCCTTCAATGAGTACGAGCGAGTAAGCAGTAATGACCCATATTGCTTTCTCTTTTTCTTCTCCCTTCCACTCCCATATCAAGCCCCTAAGACGGGAGGGTTACAGTCCTCATAGCCCCCTCTTGGATTCGTCATTTACGTCAATTTCGATGTTTCAGTTTCTTTTAGTAGAAATAACTAGAACTAAAATCTTTCCTTTCTTATCTAATACTGTCATTTGCCTGTAGAAACCTCTCGCGTGCACTATTTTTCAATCCCTGACTCCATCCTTGCATAATTAAATACTATGCAAATAGAATTTGTGACAACGTCGCCTTCAGCAGCTAATTCATTTTGCATGTCTGCGGAAGCGTTTAATTTTTCATTTTTTGGCTTCAAATACGGACAGAATGAGACAGACCTAGCAAGACTTCGAAGAACATATTTTTAGTTGAAAGAAGGTTAGACGCATAAAAAGGCGGTTTCTTTGTTCTGCCGTTGCAGCAATGACGCGGCTACTTAAGGCCCTAAAATTGGCTTATAATAAAAGAGTAGACGAAACGTGCCGCTACTGTGTCCATGGATACGTGACGTGACAAAGTTGTGAATGTCACTATTATATTTCAAAAATGAACAAATGTTTTAGGCTTTCTTTAAGTAAACACGAATACTATACAAAGAATTTCGTGGATTATCGACGAACCAAAACCTGCGGGGCATTCCATAAATCCTATGACTATTTTAGACATTGTCCCCCACATAGTTTACCAAGTTTTGTTTAACATAAAGTCAGACGCGCCAAAAATACAAAAATTTTCATTTCCTTTAACAATAAAAATCCACGTTGCTCAGATATAAACTTCCCCTTCCGCATATGGGTTAGAACAGCCTCTTATCAGACCCAATCCTCTTACAGTTTGTGGACAGTCGAATATAGTGATAATTCCTGCATATCACTATTAGCATTTAAAGTAAAAAATATAGAACATAATAAGTGTTTCATTATAGAAATTAATACGGTGTATTCTTGTTGTGTCGACATTATTCGGTACATTTTCACTCCATAAATGATATTTGAAGTTTGATGATATCGAGGTTTGCCAGCTTTTTAGAAGATTGCCTGTGTTAACAGTCCAAGCGATAAAAAATGTAAAGCAGTTGTTAACACGCAATGGGTCGTTAGAAAAAACAATAATGTTGCCATAAATTTTCTTATACGGGTTATAAATTACAAATACAATGGGGTGGGAAATATAAAGGCATATTCGTTATTATTTATGCATAAGCCGGCTTAGGTATATCCGTGTTCACGTATATACACATGTACTCTTCTTTATATAGGTACAATATTATACGATTACTAAGGAAGAATAACAACAAATGATACTGGATATAAAACATTTATACATAATAAAAGCTTTTAGGCGATTTATTTTTTTGATGTGCATTTCGGTGAATTAGAAAAGGAGAGATAACCGGCACGTAATTGATCCTGTCAGCGAAGAACTGGCGAGTATTTGATCTCCTGGTGCGCAATTGATTTTACGT
>NW_020439811.1:0-5387 GCF_000699045.2 Agrilus planipennis
ACAGATCAGCTGTAAGAAACACAGTGTTTATTTTATTAGTTTTTTTTAATGTCCAATATCCAATATATTTATCCGGCTTGAAGGACCACGTATTTGCTCCTAAAAAAAGTTCATTTATATTTCACGATATTCCTTTTACAAAAATTCACCATAATCTTGAGCTATTAATCCTTAATTTAGAAAGTAACTTCTCAAATAATAATCAATAACTATGGTTGCAGATTTTTTTATTTCAATAGTCTTTTTCACTTGTTCAATTATTCGTAAACGTTGGTTCGTAAATTTTCGTATCAATAACACGTCGACTAAAACTAAAGAGTCACCTGTATCAATAATTGTATGCAACACAAACAGTACGATGCAAATTGTAGCCCTGTTATCTTTCGTGCATCAAGAGTTATTACAGCGCAGTCAAAACAAGCGAAACCGACTTAATCAAATTCCCTGCCGACTTCGAATTCCAAAAAGTCACTTTTGGTCATGGAAATAACCATTGAATTCATTGAAAAACAGAGGAAGGACTGAATTAAGAAAAACGTAATCGAACATATTGCTAATTTTGAAAAGAAGTAGGTAAACCATAAATTTCACCCTTCGCCTTCGTAATGACCATTAGTTAAAGACTGCGGTACTTCTAGCGTGCCTTTATTCGAGTGGAATAGATCCCGATCCTGGTTCACTGGAACCCCGTCAATTTATAAATGTACGCAAAGCTATGTTTGTTTTCGTTTAACAAAACAGCATTTAACGTTGTTCACTGCCGGCCGAAACGAGCCACTGGATCTGCTGCTTGCAGCTTTGGTCCGTTGAATAAATCAGTTCGCGGTTCAGCGATTCCCATTCCCCCTTATAAATTGGACCTTTACAGACACCTCCATGCGTGGCGTACGTTTCTCGACCAAAACCAACTAACTCCACGTGTATTTACAACGTAGTTGTGTTCTCGCAATCTGCTACCACTTTTGTCTAAATTGAACCAGTACGCCCCCAGGGAGTAAAAGTAATTGACTTTTTCCCCATTTATTGAGGGATATAGTTGTAGGAACGATGTCTATAATGTGCATTCTATGAAAAACATTTTGTCATGTTTAACAGATGGCATCTTCCTTCATGATACGGACACACCGAAGGTGTCATTTGCTTGGTATGGCGAAATCAAAGGACTCAACCTGTTTCACCGGATACCGGCATACAAGTGAAAATTTTTGTGTTGCAAAGTCTTTATCTAAAATAGTACAGTTGGCAGAAAATAACTGTAGATGGCACTATGCTGCCAATAATTTGATAATGGGTTGAGGTTATAGTAAGTTTGGTAAATTTAACCTTACATAAACTAACTTAACCTCAAATTATCGAAGAAACATTAAATACACCCCTTAGACATATAATTTGTGACAAATCTCTACAGATGGAACTTACTACACTGTCCATAGTTATTCTCTAAACTAATTTTGACAAAACGCTAGAAAATTACACAAAAATATTACCAGTTTTACAACGGGTCAATGAATGATTTTAATGAACCTCATTTAAATATTTACAAATCTTAATACGTCAATTGCTGCTTTACAAATTCGTTTCATGATAAAAATTCATACATATATTTGGAGATTTTTAGGCATTGATGGATAAGAACATAAGAACTATATTTTTCAATAAAAAAATTTTTTGGTGCCAACGTCATTGTCGTACAGTTAAGCCTAACATATTAATGGTGTGATTTTATAAAACTATGACAAAAGTGACTCTCTGCTGACCTTGTCATCAAACCAAAACCAAAACAAACTTTAGCTAAATAAAATACTCTGTTCGACTTAAGTCGTTGAAGAAAAATATTGTAAAGCGAAGAATTAAAGGTGCTCGTTCATCTCTCCTTGCACGTCTTCATAATATATATTATTCTTGGAGGTATTCGTACGTGCAGGTCACGTACTCAGACATTTTGTCAAAAGGAGTTGGCTAATCAGTTGAAATAATAGGAATGTCACTTCACATGCAGAGCAGAACTTTAGAAGCGGACGAATTTGTAATCCAAAGATGTCATTTCCAAGTGACATATATCATACACGGAAAAGGGTGGTTGGATAAAACGAAGGACGAATGCTCCAGGGGTAATTTTTACGGATAAGAACAAACGCGATGACGATGAAATATTTCACGTGACGATCGTGAATAATAATAACTTTTGTGCCACGTATATGTATGTGTTATTACGTTCTAGATTTATCCTCTAAACATTCATATTTTGTTCTGGAAACGTGATCGTATTATCCCCCAGCTCGAAATACCTGACGAGAACGTGAAATTGCCCCTGAAATGTCTTTGAAGCCAGGAAAGTTTTACTGGTTGCTACACGTTAACCCAAATGTTAAATTTGTTTTATTACCAATACAACTCAAACGTGTTTCTTTGATTAACTTAAAATTTAATTTCTTGCTTGATTAATAAACAATAATTGAGTAGCTGACTTCATTCGCGGTATTACTTAACCAACATATTTTTGTTCTAAAAATTCAAAATTTCTATAAAAATCATCAATAGAAGTTCCGATTGTTAATAGGTATAGTTTCTCTAAATTGCTTGTGAAACTGTTAAGTAAATATTAGTTATGGTCATTAACAAAAATGCGTGTTAACCGGATTTGAATTTTCTGTTATTAACAATATAACTAGAAATTTTAATTTGTTATTTGGTTAATAAATGAATTGTCGCTGTTCTTGCAAAGGAAATCCGGCTCGAAGGACCAAATTGCAATAATATAAATTATTACCCTATTTATACATTCTAATTATAAGGAACGTATTCTTGGGGTTTTCCTTTGAAAAACTATGTTATCCTTATAACAGTTGTGCCAGTTAACAAAAGGGAGATAAGAGTCTTTTCTAGCCAAAATTGCTTCTGGCATAAAGATAATTTTCCTCGTTAAAATTCTCGTCTTTCTTTGCAGTGTGGAAGGAGTTTTGAGAATTAAAAATCTTTCGAAAGCACCTCAACACCGAACCCAGCATTACTCGAGGGCTCTTTTGCCTTTGTTCGCCGTTTTCGATATGAATTTCTTACTGTAGCGGAATGTTGGCAAACTTAATCAAAATTAGCAAAGTTCGTCTAAGTTGCATATTTACCGTGCATCCGGGAGATGACCCGGAAGGCAAACAATGAACGGGTAGTACTTTTGTAACTTTCTGATAAGCGATTGTTAGAACTTATGAAATTCCTTTCTGGAATAAGGGCTAACGTCTTTTAGTTCAAGGCGTTCTTTCGAACAGACGCCGAATTAGAAAATGCTTTCTTATATACTGACTTCTACTGTAACTCTGGATTACACGAAAAAGTTTTTTCAAATTGTATTTTAGTGAAGAAAGTTCAAATTTCTTTTATATTACAACTTTTTAACAATTTTTTCTCCGTTGAAATAATAAGAAATACTGTAAACCTCTTGAATACATTGTTTGTACACACAACTTAATGTCTAAAAAAGTGTATACAAATTCATATTTATTTTTTCGCGAATATTGCTGCTTGTTTCGAATTTTCGAGATATGAATTTCTCCCTCAATGTTTAAAGATAAATATGTCATCTCGCAGTATGATTCAGTTTGATTTGAGCTGTCGTTAATCGAATGTTACTTTTAAGACGTTTTATTATTGAAAAACTGCACTAAAATCCGGGGATCGTCATAAAAAGCCCCACGAACTACAGTAGTAGTGATTGCTGTGTTGCTTATTGTTACTGTTAATATAATTATGTTTCCTCCAAGGAGATAGCTGACGGAACATCCGGATGTAAAAATGATTTATGTATAGCGACCACAGATCATATAATGTGCATAATCTGAAAATGTACCCCAATCGCTCAGGGGCAAGAAAAATAAAATGATGTAGGTAACCCAAATCGATTAAATAAAAACAAATCCCATAATTTAACTTTGACCTTTGAACCGCGTTGATTGTATGTCGTCATTTAGTTGTCTACTCGCACAATTCACGTGCGAATGGGAAATGAGAAATACGAAAATACATGAAAATACACCTATGGGTGTGTCCATAGCAACATGAAATTACAAGAAGTATTCAAACTTCAAATCGAATGTGCTTTTTCCTCTAACATACGTATTTTTCAAAATCATTTAAGAAAATTTTAGAAATCATTTATTCAGTCATCATTATTATGGGGTTGTTATTCCATTCTTTCCTAAAATTAGAACATCCCACGTACTTAAATATTTGTGAATAGTATTCTACTATACGTCTACCTTTACTCTTCTTATCTTAACTCGCGCTTTCTGTTCTCCTACTCTTGTCGACTCTATGCTATTGTTTGTTTTATATCTCTACTGCTCCTTCCATCCTGAATTATCTGACTTCCTAGATACCGAAAATCAATGACCTCCTAATTTTTCGTCTCCTATCTTTATATTCACTCTTTCCCTACATTTCTTCCCTTACATACCAATATTTTCGCTCATCACTAATCCAAAGGAATTTGACGAAAGTGGATTGTTTGCTTTTAATTGTAATCATTTCCTGTTAGTGTAATCACAAGTATTTCGCCGATGAGGTGAAAATGTCTTCTTAATCTTTTGCATCTTTTGAGGTGAAAAATTTTATTATTCATTAATATTTAGTCTATACATCCCACAATAAAATTCCCATTAGGGTATAGATATCACACCATTTGATAGTTACTTGCCAACGGTAATTTACCAAATGAAATTGGAGCTCTGAATCATAAATATAACTGAACCTACACACCTCGAACAGCTTCTCTACGGTCATATCCAGTAAAGCCATTGCTGACAGGTTTGAATGGTTATGGTACTACCACTTGTAGGTATAGGTGCATACATAGACAGAAATACCTGTACGTTAGTTCTAATTGTAATTTATGCCTTCTCACCTCTTTATACCATTTATGTTTAACAGATGAACATAAATTTTCTAAAGAAGAGTTACTCGACGGTGGGTGTTCATACCTCATAATGTTTTATTGTGAGTAAGTACCTTTCCGTTGTTGACATTACATCCTAGTATCATTTAATTAACAAACAACCTCAAATTAATGAGAAAAAATTGTTGCTGCTGTCACACCCTCGGCGGGAATCGAACCCGGTAGTGATAGGAGTAACAATGATGTAACGTACTTAGTAAGTCACATATGACCCGCGGAGATATTTCATAGTTGATTAACTGTCTAAAAATCGGTTGTCTGTAACGTCGGTTTACTGACGATAGTTGAACGTGACAACGTCATAAGAAAATACTGATGGAATGGTTTCATTTTTCAAAAGAAAATTTTAATTTTATTTGTTTGATAGATATTTTGTATGGATATAGAGAAGGAGGTAAATGGAAATGTATTATTGTATAGCAGCTGTCCACGCGGACGC
>NW_020439811.1:6678-8306 GCF_000699045.2 Agrilus planipennis
TGTTTATTTTAAAATAAATAAAAATTTTAAATTTTTAGGTTACAATGAGACAATTTCTTTTAAATACAATTGTAACGAATATTCTAGTACGACCCTCTTTATTTAAACAGGTATTATAAATAAATAATTTCTTTTACACACTAATACAGTATAGGTATGTAGCACACCTATTTATTTTAACAATCACTTACTTATGCCACTGTTCATTTTTATCACCGCTTTAACTTCTCGTTTTTGCACCATTAATATCATTGGTCACTAACTATCTTCCGCCTGCAATGTGTTTATACAGTTATCAAACATTATTCTTGGTATTTCCGGAAAGCTTCTTGTAATAGTCTTTAATCGCATGATTCTTTGCACATATGTGTACCGGATGAGCATGATTTAGAACCCTGGACTGGCAGCCATCAAAGGTGCAAACGTGTCGCTGTGTCGATCGCTGCCTCAGGCATACATCAGTATCTGTTCTATTATTTGGGAGCGTGTAGTTACATCACTAGGTTTTCAACTAAAATATTTATCATTACCTCGCCAAACCTATTTAAAATATCTTGCAATTAAGCAGTAAATGTTTGTATAATAATCAAAATTTAACGTTCCTTTTTATTAATTCATTCCGAACATTAATAGAAGACAACATCGAGATTAGTTTCAGAAACGGCTAATGTTACACATCAAGCGTTCGGTCACTAACTATCTTCCGCCTGCAATGTGTTTATACAGTTATCAAACATTATTCTTGGTATTTCCAGAAAGCTTCTTGCAATATTCTTTTACCGCATGATTCTTTGCACACATGTCTACCGGATGCGCATGATTTATGACCCTGGACTGACAGCTATCAAAGGTGCAAACGTGTCGCTGTATCGATTGCTGCCTCAGGCATACATCAGTATCTATTCTATTATTTGGGAGCGTGTAGTTAAAGTGCTAGATTTTCAACTCAAATATTTATTATTACCTCGCCAAACGTATTTCAAATATCGTGCAATTAAGCAGTAAACGTTTGTATAATAATCAAAATTTAACGTTCCTTTTTATTAATTCATTCCGAACATTAATAGAAGACAACATCGCGATTAGTTTCAGAAACGGCTAATGTTACACATCAAGCGTCGACGACTAGATAAACGAGTGTACCATTGAATGGGTATATTATTGTCGCAATAGATAGACGAAATGCATAGATCGACCACCCTCCACCATAGCGTCCATTGTTTGTATCGTTTTGCCTAGCGTTCGCTGTCGGCTTTGAATAGGAAGTTAGACATTGATAATGACAGCTGACCCCCGTATAAATAAGCATAAATACGACTGGTGGCGGACGGTACACATAGAGACAAAATCGAGGGGTGGTTGTATCATGTTTGCCACGTGCGTAAGGCCGAAGGGATCGTACACAATGAAATAATAGCAATGTAGTAGAGGCCTGATTTATGGGAAGTGTTATTGTTAAGGAAAAGTTCATTAATAATTTAGTGCCCTTATGCCATGCACCCGAAACTACTGCAACAATGAGGAAATTGATGTGGGGAAGTCATTAGTTAACGAACTGTTTCGTCTTTTTTTTATTAGATGTATACATACATACACTTCTCCTGTGGGATGACATGTCTCCCATGATT
>NW_020439812.1:0-8201 GCF_000699045.2 Agrilus planipennis
TTATTTAATTCCCGATAAAATATATTATTAAAAATAACAAGAATATCAAATAAGTAAGTTAGCTTGGCACACCATGTTTTGACATCTAACAGACCAGCAAGATTATTATTATCTTGTTCAAAAAATACCTTTACCTCGTTTTCTAATTCAAGCACGCGAGATAAAACTTTCTCTCTGAACAGGTCTAACTGCCATGTGCAGTAACAACGATTCTTAATTAGACTCCATAGACCGACATAATTGACTAAATAGGCGACTTTTTAATTACTTTGATTTTATGTAATTAATTATTTTAACACATTGTTCCAGCACTATTTTTAATTCTAATTGTAATGAATGTTTCCCGATGATTACATGTGCCACAAATCCTTTTATAGATCTGGTCATAGCTGGAGCAGCGTCTGTGCAAATGCCAATGCCCGAACTCCACAAACTTTTAATTTCTTTTATATAAGAATTTATTGCATCAAGAATGTGTTTTACTGTTGTGAAATCAGATAATTCACGACAACATAAACATTGATTAATTATATCATTTTTGTAGATTAATGGAACGAATACAATTAAGTGTGCATTTCCGGTAATATTAGTTGTTTCATCGATTTATAGAGATAAATTTGAATGTGCAAGAGTTTTCGCGGTATTTTCTTCAATATTTCGGGACAGATCTATAATTCTACGATGAACTGTGTCGTTTGAAAGCGGTATTTTACAAAAATCAATATCTGCTGATTCACCGATCATTCTTTTTACAATATTAGTACAAGCAGGTAATATAATATTTTCAGCCAAACTATGAGGTTTTAATTTGAGAGCAATTAAACTGACTGAGCTCTTTCAGAGACTAAATTACTTTTCAAAAACCTTTACTTGCTTGAATCTTGCAGATAATAATTTCTGAAAGTAGCTTTTGTCTGTACTGTACACGCACCCACACCAAAGGGCGACTAGGGCAACTAAGTGTGACTCTCAATATTCGTTGAAATATTGCTGTTGCTGTTTAAAGATCAAATGGTAGGCATTTCCATTGGAAGTGTCCTTCCTGAGTAACGAATGCCGTTTTAGGCCTGTCTGTGATTCTCATAGACATTGACCAGAAAGCCGAATTGATATCCAGAGTTGAGATGAACTTGCAATTTCTTGTTTTTGCCATCAAATCTTCTATTCATGGAAATGGCTGTGACTGTGGTATTATAAGTTTATTCAGATCTCTAAAATCTGTGCACAATCTGGATTTTTTGTCTTCGTCCCTTTTGTAGGCAAGCGTTACTGGTGCAGCAAATGGGCTGTAGGACTCCTCTATTGATTTATTTTCTAATAATTTAGATATTTGTGTCTTGATTTCGTTTTTATCATCTATCGAGCACCTGTACTGCCTTTTTCTACAAAATTTATCCGAAGATAGTTCAATATGCGCTTCATAATTAGTCACAGTCCCAATATCGTATTTGTCTTTTGCAAAAATAGATTTTTGTGACAGTATTAATTCCTTTATTAATGTTTTCGTTTTTCATTCTAATGATCAATTTCCACATTAAAATTATCTACTTTTATATGCTCATTGAAATTAACTAAAAATTTATTTGAAGGGTATATCATTTTATTCTTTAGATCACTTTGATCTTTTATAGAATCTTGTTTTTCTTCTATATTATTATTGTTGTTATCTTTCATTTTTGAGTCATTTTTATTTTCTTTGTTTACTTCAGGAATCTTTTGTGTAATAGTAAGATTTTCATCCTGTCTTAAGCAAAACATTTTTATACAATCTAATCTAATTAGAAAGTCATCATCAAAAGATTTACTATCCATAACAAAAATATTCATAAATTTTTCTAAATTAAAAATTTTTATTTTTACTTTTATCATTCTAATAGCTTTTCCTACACTTTTGACTGTTTTTATTCCAGGCTTGAAGTTTGACTTATTCTTGAATTTCACTAATTTTTCATTCATTAAGATTATATTTGAGCCTGGATCATAAATGCCCATGATATCCAATTTATCCTCCAATATTTTAGATTAACCTTGATCAATTGGATTTTCCTGTGAAAAGTCACACTCCAATATGTCATTGTTTATTATCCTGATATTCTTTAGTTTTGAACCAGCATTTTTCTTCTGAATAAAAACGTGTTCCTTTTTTTAATTTTTCACAAATACCACATTTCTTCTTAGTTGAGTCTGCTTTTTTTTCAGAATTCTTTTTTTTTCATAATTAAATGCTCCAATTTTTCAAGTTCATTAAAGAGATCTTGAGTCTCTTGTTTTTCGTCTCTGTTGGTCTTATGTATTATGAAATCTGGCAATCCTACTGCAATGATATCAACTAATGTTCCCTGGTCTATAGTACTCCTCAATTCCAGCATGAGTCTTTCTTTTTTTATAGCATAATCTAAGAGAGATCCTATTTTGTATTTAAAATTTAAGGCATTCTTACTAGCAGACCAACCTTTGTTTGTAAATGTTTCACAGAAGCTTGTCTTCCAAGTATTCTATTCTGAGTTTGAAATCAATTTTATCAGTATGAATTCATACTAATCCACACAAGATTTATCCAGAAATAATTTTAAGACTTCAATTTTATATTGGTCTTCTGTGATATTAAAACTATTGCATTCTTTCTCAAAATTATTACACCAGTGTAAAGCATTTGACTGTTTTTCCAACTTTGTGAGAACAAATTTCTCAGCTAATTTTTTTTTATGCTATGGTCTTGTTTTATCTTATTTTCTTGCACAATTGTTCTAAAAAATTTATTAATGATAAATCTTCTCTAACTGTTTCTGTGTTATTCGCTATTGTGTTAGAAACTTCTACTAAAACTTTATGCTTTGATGCATTATCTGAATCTTCAGGTATTAGAAATGTTTTATCATCCTCTGTGATGATTGAGGTTATGGCAATATAATTTGATTTACCATCTTCAGTAGGCTTTACCATGAACACAAATTTCAACTTATTCACTTCCATCCTATTATTGTTCTTGTTGCGAATATTAATAATATCGTTTTATAATGTGANACTCTACTATCACGTTATCTTGGTTATCAAAGTCACCTTCGAATTCGCCGCCAATTGGATCCCTGAAATTCAAAGATTATATATTACAATATACCAAATAATAATAAATCAATCAAAGAAAATTTAAATAAAATAGGCATATCGTGGCCTTGCTCGCCACATTTCGGTGGCTTTTTGAAGACTGGAGTAAAATCTGTGAAATATCGCTTGGTAGGAATCGCGGGAAAGGTTTATTGACGTATGAGATGTACTACACATTACTGACACAAATCGAAACCGCACTTAATTCACGCCTGTTATTAATCTTATCAAACGATCCAAACGACCTTGAACCTTTAAAACTCTCGCACTCCTTGATTAGCTGCAAGCTCACAACTATACGTGAACTAGAAACAAATGAAAATCGTCATTCCCAATTCGCAGACATATAGAAAATACGACAATTCTGCATGATGGTACTACTGAATGAGAAAACGCATAATAACTAGGGAGAACCATAAAAGTGTATCCCAGGAACTATGAGACTTGAGGTATTAAAAGTTTGCGCTCTTCCTTTAGATTCTGTGTGATGTTTGTGAGTGTTAGAAAATACCACAAATGGCGCGGTAAACGTCATCTGTAGCACGATGCTACATTTTACGATTACGTATGCTCCAACAAGGTCCATTTAAATATATGTATATCTACTTGCTGAAATGAATCCCGGCGTAGCTAACCTCAACGTGATAGGCACGTTACCACAATCGAATAAAATAATTCGAAGTGATCTGTATTCTGTCGAAACTGCCAGACGCGGATCGCGATTTCGATCCTTTTGGATCTCATCAGCGCGTCGCAGAAAGCTCCGACAGAACCCAGACCAACTTTTACCTGCTGTCTTAACAGCGCGTTTTAGAAAATATCACAAATTGCGCGGTAAACGTCATCTGTAGTATGAGTGGAGGTACGTGTCCAACCAGTCTTAGGACTGATGACCTTATGATGATGATGATGACAATTAAATTAGTTTTGACAGATTTTATTTGTCTTCAAAGGGGTGGCTTACTAAGCTACGTTTAATACTTTACAGAATTTGCAGAATGTTTTAGGAACATAAAATGCCCTCATAAACTTTATTTGGAGATTGCGTTTAGGTGCATTTACTTCTTTTATTATTCGGTCACGTAGCTGTCCCAGCAGAGAATTTAGATAACCCAAATTCTCGAGATGCTTATTACTCATTGTGGCAGCCCCCTTACGGTATCGGTCAAATTGTAAATATGTAAAAGTAGTCAAGTAAGAAAGTCAGTCATAAGTTATATTATATTGTATGTTTTGGATTACCTAAAAGTAATTGTAAATTCTTTGACGAGGTATGAACTGATATTGGACTGAACTTATTGAGTACACTGAATAAACCATGTCTGGTTGTTAGATAGAAAGCGATTTTAAAGTAGTTTGTTTTACCTATTATTTGACATTCTAGTTTAGCTGTATTTTTAATAAGTATATTTTTTCCACTTTATTTTCCGAATACTATTGTCTACTATTTTTAATTCGAATCCGTTTAAGCACCGTAAATTTGCTTTGTAATGGTAAATCTTGAATTTAAAATGTTAATGAATTGTCCAAAACAATAATCACACATTTTTATCTAATGAGCAAGTAAGAAACACGATATATGAAATGTATCGTTTGACAATTTGAAACAGACACTAATGTAACCTAATTTGACATTAACAAAATTGTTGTATTTTTTATATACAGTCCTACAAAATTTACTTCAAAAAACTTTTGTTATATATTCAAATGCTGTTGTCTATTGAGTAAGTATGAAACACAATAGCTGAGATTGTCATTAATCGGAAGTTTACAAAATTATTGTAACTTTCGTGTTATGCAACTCCACAAAAAGGGAAAAATTCTCTACAAAAATGTTTTGTTACATATTGGTAATTATTTATCCGTGACTCCAAAATCCTGACCACTACAGTCCAGAGAGCGCCATAAGCCTGATAATTAAAATCCCAACAAGTTAAAGTTCCGACAAGATAAAATACCGAAACGGCTAAATATTGGAAATAAAACTAACATATTTTAGTTTAGGTTAAGTTAGGTTTAGTTACGTTACTTTACAAGAATTAGTTTCTCATTTCCACCTTATAAAACGCCCCATCCATCCCTCAATCCTGATCTCAAACAAGTATGAATTGCTTTATAAGGAAATCTTAAATAATGGCGCTTTCTTCATCATTCGTTTATTTATTCGTTTATTAGACAATTCCTAATGAATTTTCAAAACTTATACATATTGCTTAAAATAAAAGAAAAAATTGTATTACAGAAATTAGTGAACACATAGATGTAACCACACCGTTCCTTACTTTATTCCCATCCATCACATTCAGTATTAATAATGAAAGGAATTTGTAGACTTATTTATAGTAACACAGACCCTCATTACCAAAGAAATTGTAATGACTTGTTCTTAACAATACGCTCGTTAATAGAAGCTTCTAGAGAAACTGTTTTAGCTAGCATTAGTATGCATTGAGATATTTTAGAACATTTCATGGTTTCAGTTGAATTCCATTTTAATTTTTCGTGAAATGCTTATGCATTCGTATATCTGAAAATGTGACGAAATGTTTCAATTTTGTAAAAAATGTTAGAATGTTAATATTGCGAACGTCCTTACAGTCATTGAGAATAGCAATTTCATCAGTTTTATCCACTACGAAGCATGTGCTCCTTTCTTTCCGAAACTTCATAGATTGTCACGTTGTGAGAATTTTGGACACCTAGGTAACTAAATACAACGAATGTTTAATAATAAAACATTATCAAACCACAACAAAACCTGCATATTTTTGTTGTATCTTGTTATTAGCAGCAGATTATCGTCTATTATTATTTATTGCTAACAACAGTATGGTCTAGATATTTTTTGCTTCCCAGTGCTATTCGTAATGGCTTCGTTTGATCTAGTTTAATCCTTTGCACGGAACTTGCAAATGTTATGATGTTTTTGTTCAACTCATTCCAAGCTAGGTTATTTAAGATAGTCACATTCACGTCTGTCGCCAATGCTACATCGAAAAGGCGTAACTCGCAACCAGGTCTTTAAATTATTGCTTTGTGACTCCAACACATATTATGGTTGAAAATAATGAGATCCCTTTAACATGTTAAAATATATAAAAGTTTAGAATAGACAATGATATTTGTTTGGTTTTTACTCACTATAAGCCTACAAATCATTACAACAACATTAATTAAAAATAATGTAGACCTTGCGCTATCCTCTGATTTATATCCTTACTACTACTTCCGTCCTGACTTATCTAAATAGGTCATTTCTTCTAATTTTTCGTCTCCTATCATTATATTCGCTTTTTCCCTATTTTCTTCTCTTGCATAGCAGTATTTTTGTTATACTTTTATTTATTTTCATACAGTTTTGTTTTGTCAATACCGCTTCCATTTTGTTTAAATATATCTTTAACTCCTCCTTGCTAGATGCTAATACTGCTATATCATCTGTGAATCTAAGCATGCTAATTTTTTGCCTCTGTATATCTATCCCTACAGTTTTATTGTCCTTAATGATGTTCATCACTTCTTCGATGTATAGATTAAAAAGTAGTGATGACAGGGTGCATCCCTGTTTGACTTCCTCCTAATATTTACTTCTCTACATTGCAGCCCCATCTCTATAACTGCCTGTTGCTCTTTATACAAACTAAGTATCACTCTTCTATCTTTGTAACTCATCTCTACATTTCAGTATTTCTAACATTTTCTCCCATTTAACATTGTCAGAAGCAGATAAACATACGATCTCTAACCTCTTGTCCTGCATGTTTTAGAATTTCCCTCTGTATCCCATCTACACCCGGTGCCTTATTATTCTTTATGTTTCTTAATGCTACATCTAACTCTTCTTTCATTATGGGATAACCTAGCTCATCTATCTCCACACTATCTTCATTCTCTAATATATATCCTAACTAAGGGCCTGCATATAGGTTCTCTAAATATTCTTTCTACCTATCTGCTTTTTCCTCATTTGAAAACATAAAAATATTGGAACTTCGAGGATATTTCCGGTTGCATAATTTTCCGTCTATTTTTGGGGTCAGAAATATTCATTCCCCCTTAATAAAAGTGTCTTGACCTATAAATGTCATGGAAGGTGAAGGACAGCGTGACTTCCAAAGTCACCAGCTAATTTCAACTTTGAAAACAACTGCTTTCATGACAAAAGGAAAGGGCGTAAACGTCTGTTTAAGTTGATCCATCAAAAGAAATGGGAAACATAAATGAAAACTAGTAGAGCGGCAATACTTGAAAGTGAGGATGCAATCGGGGAATAAGGGAGCTGTTGCTCCGTTTTGTGAAGACCAAGAGGGGGCACAGGCATAAACAGTAAGTGTATGAATATATATGCAGAGGTGGTTAAAATTAGCAAACCGATAAGGGGAATAGCGATTACGACAGGCAGGTGCGATAGCCGACCTAATTCAGCAGGATTAATTTGAAATCATTTTTCGATTTTTGTTTGACAACAGCAACAAAAGTTGTGAGGAAGTTTGTAGTGGATAAAAAAAAATAAACAAAATCGAAAATGATTTCAAATTATGATAATATTGCATATTAACCACTATTAGTAACTAACAATGTCATAGGGTTTCATATATTTAGTATATATATATGTATAAAATAACAATAAGAAACGTTGATCCAAACAATACAGAGGCTGAGATTGACAAGGTAATAGATTACACTTTGAAAACTGAGAAGAGCACGCAATGGTCGGTCTTCGGAGTGGGGAAAGACCTACAGGATGTTATGAGACATTACAGCGCGCCCCCTATTATTTAGCAGAGGGAATTGGAAGGCAGTTCAGGACTGCATGCTCATGCAGACTAGAGAAGACAAATTCCCCCAAGATGCATCAGATGCCAAGTTTTCGACTGTGGTGAATGACATGGTCATTCAGAGTACCTCTAACCTGTACCAAATTGAAAAAAAAAACTTTTGGGTGTTTGATTCCCACCAGCCAGTAATGCTGGTGGGCGGGCAGTCCCTCCGAACTACGCCGAAAGGTAGGGCGGAAGGCCCTCTTCAGCCTGCTTTCAGGAATCGTGGGAATGGGTGGGTGGTGGTTCGGGTGAGAAAGATGAGACGGACGAAAT
>NW_020439813.1:0-1739 GCF_000699045.2 Agrilus planipennis
AAATATACCCCATGGAAACGTGGCAACCTCTTTTCATTTAATTGTAAAAAAAATTGTAACAGCTTTTTATCCCCCTCCTCCCTTTGGAGGTTGAATTTCTTAAAATGTTGAGATAGGTCTTTTAGAAATTAAATGAAAGACCATTAACACCAAGTTTCAAGTAAATCTGACCACAAACAATATATGTTCCATTTAAACATTGCAACTCCTCTTCACCACTCCTCCCCCCAACAGAGATTGAATTTTTTAACCAGTTTCAAGTAAATCGGACCAAAAACAAACATGCAATCTTTGCAAACCCCTTTCAGCTTCCTAAAGAGGTAGAATTTTGTAAAATGTTGAAATAGGTATGCATGTCACTAATTTTATATTAAAAAGGCATTAAAGCCAAGTTTCAGGTAAATCTGACTATAAATAAAACACTATACTAACCACAGACAACATTACGTTTACTGTCAGTTGCGTTTTGTTATTCCATGTCATTTGCTTTTACATATACCATGTTTTTCTCGTGTGGAACGTGATAAAAAGTATCCTATGTCCTTCACCTGGTTCTAAGGTACCTCCCCACTAATGTTCAGCCAAATCGGTTCAGCCGTTCTTGAGTTATAAATAGTGTAACTAAAGCGACTTTCTTTTATATAGATTTAGATTTATAGATGTACATGATGCTATGGATGGTTTGTAAAGATTTAAAAATTTGAGACTTTCTCTTTGCTCGACGCAGTTCATCAATCTGCTCGGTCCTCTATCTTTGATAATATAGCGTTGAAATGCCATCCGAAAATTCGGTTGGCACTGAAAGATAGATGGTTATCTTTTGTCTTATCCGCGGCCTCCCGCGACTAATCATAAAAATCGCAATCTTAAGAATGGAAAATAACTCCGGCTTAATTTATCCAAAATGAGATCAGCGGTGGTTGCGAGTTTTTGCTTTTAATATCGCGTCGCGTCGCCGTCGTCGATGGCGCGCGAGACAAGCGACGTCGTTGTTTTCCTCCATCCCCCGAGACATATCTCCTCTAATCCCCGTCCCGTTTACCTACTCGCAACCCCCGCTACGCGTTTCCTTTTAAAACTCGCTTTAATTAAACCATTGTTACGAGTTGGCGTAATGAAGCTTGAAAATAATTAGGTTAGGTCATATAATTTTGATAAAATAAAGGGCCTCGCAACGAACGTTGTTTACTATCTGGACGCAAAAATAAAGCACGGCTCATTCCGCGGTCTTTATAAGCGGATATTACCTGTATTTTCCTCCTGCCATCCAAGACGCTTTCGCCAAGAAAATTATTACTAAAGCGCAATGAAATTCTTGTCAAATGAATGCTGCGGAATTTGAGCAGTAAAAAGTAGAGAAGAAAATCTTAGGAAGGAAGCTAGATAATTTTCAATCGATAGATACACATATCTAAGATAAGAAACGGATCTTAATTTGTATTCAATAATTTATAGTTTTTAAGGGATTTTGAATCCCGGAAAATACATGTAAAAGTAAGTAAAAGATTGGAGATAACATCTTGGATGTTAAAATCCCTTGTACGTTCTTTTTGTTAACATTTTTATGTTATTTTGAATTTTAGTAGATATGTTATGTAGATATGTAGATATATTGTGTCATCGTCATCTCATTATCATGGGCTCATAAGTCCTAAGCCTGAATAAAATAATTCGAAGTGGTCTGTATTCTGTCGAAACTGCCAGACGCGGATCGCGATTTCGATCTATTTGGATCTCAT
>NW_020439813.1:5229-9458 GCF_000699045.2 Agrilus planipennis
GATTTCCC
Source organism: Agrilus planipennis (assembly GCF_000699045.2). NCBI lineage: Eukaryota > Metazoa > Arthropoda > Insecta > Coleoptera > Buprestidae > Agrilus > Agrilus planipennis. The sequence continues at coordinate 5,238 of NW_020439813.1, forward strand.
CTCTTCCAGTTTTAAGAGGGGGAACTTTTTTTTTTTTTATGTTTTCGTGGAAGAGGGAAAATCTTCAGAAGACACCCAGCCGTCCGTACGACTGGGTAGTGTCGGATTCCCGAGGAAGAAGTCCTCGGACCTACCGACTAAAACCCTCTACCTCAGGCCGTTTTAGGATCAACTAGGGTCCTCTTCAGCCGAAGGTACTAATACCTAGTCCAACACCTTAAGCGGCTATTTATTCTACACATCTGAAAGTGGTGTAAAATTAAGGAGTATAAGAGAATAGAAATATTTTAACTTGTAAGAAGATAAATATTAGTTAAAAAATATCGTCAAACTGGACCATTCAGCGTATCATTGTAGGTATCAAATATTAATGTGAAAATTAATTTTTAATTTTTTCGACTATTAATTATTTCAAGGTAATGAGGAGAACTATTGCTGTCACACCCTCGCCGGGTGCTTTGGCTACTAAGCTACGAGAGGGCCTGGGTTCGATTCCCGGCGAGGGTGCGACTACAGCAACAATTTTTTCTCATTAATTTGAGGTAATTTATAGTAGATAACGATTAAAAATGTATTTTCACATTAATAGTTAATATTAACCACTATTGAATTTCAAACGGTTTCATCTAGTATAGATATAATTACATTAGTTTGACGGATCTGTGACCTAATAAGTACGGTTTGTCGTTGTTGCTGTTGTCGTCTCCCATTGCTTGATGCGTAAATCCAAAGGTTCCGGATTCGATTCCCGGCGAGGATGTGAACAGCAACAATTTTCCCTCATTAACCTGAGGTAGTTTGTAGTGGGTAAAAAATTCAAAAATGAATTTTAATATTTACATTTCATAACTAACCACTACTAAAAATGTCAAAAGTGTTTAATATTTTTATTTCTTGATTTCATAAAATATAACCTGCAAAGAAGTACACGCGAAGTAACACCGAACGTTAGTTCTTCTGTTGTAACAGAGTGGCGAATTTTGTAGGAACAGCTGCTGCACCCTTATCGTTTTCAAAGAGTGCAAGGCTTGCGGCAAACTGATTTTCAGCCGCGGATGGGTTTGTATCAGGGGTTGCGACAAAGAACGGCTTCAGACGCTAATTTTTCCGTAGGATGATGTTTACATCCTTTGTACTCCGCAGGACTTCTTTGTATGGGGTTGTATGAAAAACATGCACATCAAACGTCAGTGCACAATTCTAATGATGTACAGCTCCGTCTGATTGCCGCTGCAAATGAAATTCACCAAATGCCTGACGTCTCCTGACGTTTTGCTGCGAATTGTATGATTGGAGTGTTTATGTTAACAACCAACCTCGAGTAGTCGTATGTTCTTTTAACGTTTAAAACTTAAAACTAAATTAATTTATCAATATAACATCAATTATTAGTGTAGGTCGGTCATTGTAGAACAGCTGTCAAATGTCAAAAGTCCCCTTCGATTGTACTTCTGCAAAAATTTTGCATTTTGCAATTTTATTCAAGGTCAAAAATGCAAAATTAAGGGTTTTTCCATTTTTCTCGAAAACAGTAAGTTTTATCGTGAAAATAGGTCCGACTCACCATTCGTGGGATGTCGCGGTTTTAAACATTAGAAAATTCATATTTTATATAATATGCACACATTTCCGCACCACCTATGAGATAATGTACTGTACCGTTTTATTGTTCCATGCAGATTTTACAAACCTCAAATATCTATATTTGTCTGTGGAATCAATTGTTTTTGAAGCACCATTGCAAGAAGAAAACGAATTTCATTTGTAACGATGTCATGTGGAGAAGAGTCAATCTTTGTAAATACTTCTGCGCAATCAATTAAATCATTACGTTTTTCGAACAATTTAAATACTGCTGTACAGTACAGTTGTCTTGTCTGCCTTCAACATCTGCTTCTGCCTCTCAACGCTTGTATCGTGTGTATTATCAAGTTCAAGTGTGGCTAGGCAATGAGCTGGACCCAGAAGGATGGGGTTGGAAATTAACAGACAATTATTTGGAGCCAATTCAAACTCTACTCCCGTCTGCTCCAGAAAAACTGTTTAATACTATTTTTTTGTAAATGCAAGACGGATTGTAGTAAGAATTGTGGCTGTCAAAAAGTGGGACTATTTTGTTCGCCAGTATGCATCAATTGTCAGGGTCAGACTGGCTCCAATATTAAAACAAATACAACAGATGACAATATTTATGATATTAATGAAAAGACAATTGATGCATTCATTTTCTTAGAACAGTGAACAGAAATTCTGCAAGAAGAAAATNACAATATTATTTTCGCGAACCCCCTCTGTAAACACTGCTAACCTCCAAGGGTTCGCGAACCACCGGTTGGGAATCACTGATCTAATATAATAACATTTAGAAGAAAACCACCTATTCCACTTTTATCATTAGCAATATCACCAATTTTTTTAATCAATAGAATACGGTCTGATCAAACTTTCTTAAAGACAATAGATTGTGGAGTATACCTACTGGGGAAACCACGTTAAAAAAAAAATGCGCCAAGTACATTACCTCATAGGTGGTGCGGAAATGTGTGCATGTTATGTAAAATATGAATTTTCTAATGTTTAAAACCGCGATATCTCACGAATGGTGAGTCGTAATTGAAAAAGTGGCTAGAGCATTTTTATAGGGAATTATATGATCTACAACTTTTGTCTGATCTATTTTCACGATAAAACTTACTGTTTTCGAGAAAAATGGAAAAAACCTTAATTTTGCACTTTTGACCCTGAATAAAATTTTTTGCAGAAGTACGATTGAAGGGAACTTTTGACATTTTATTTATAATGACGTATTTAACGTCTCGGCCAATTCAGCTCTATGCGAATTTTGGCTAAGTTATAACTTATTTTTGTTTATTTTGACTGGACTACATGCAAAATAGCAGATCTCTCAGTGTGGCAATTGTTAAAAAACAGTTGCTGCATCCTTATCATTTGCAGCGAGCACAAGCCTTGCTTGAAACTGAATTTCAGTCGCAAATAGATTTGTGTCGGTGGTTTCGAAAGAAAGGTACTGCATTTAATTCATTTAATCCCAACGTTATGTGTAGTACTAAATTGTTTATGTTTACTTTTTAATGAGTTAAGTAACACTGATGCACCGTTTCTAATAGATCTAACGTGGGCTAACTCTTCCTGAGCTAATCTTCGCATTTCCTTACAACTAGAACATCGCACATCCTTAACTATTTTACCTGTAATCTAATTTAGGTATATCTCTACGCCTCTTAACTCCTGTTTCTGCTTCTAATATGTCACTGAATAGCCCTTGATGCTTGACCAACCTATCTCGCCTATTTCTTATTGACTCCAATAGAGTCCTCTGTTCTCCTACTCTTTCTAATACCTATTCATTTATAACCTTCTCTATCGACGGTATCCTCATCATTCGCTTGTAACAACACATTTCGAACGCATTTAACCTTATCCGTTCCGCCATGTTCACCGTCCATATTTCGTACCCATACAGCGCCACGCTCCAAATATATACCTTTAACAATCTTTTTCGAATTTCTAAATTAACCGTATCAGACATAACAGTTGTTAAGTATTTTAATTTTGTGGAAGTTAATCATCATCATAAGGTCGTCAGTCCTAAGACACGCACCTCCACTCTTTCCTAACCTAAGCTAATCTTCGCATTTCCCTAAAACAAGAAGATCCCGCATCCTTAACTATTTGCGAACAATAATCTAATCTAGGTAGGTGTACGTTTTACTCGGGATCATAATGTGGTGGTTTCCCGTTGTCTTCCACACTGCAGTATTGTGCATCAGAGTGCCATACCAATTCTCATAATCTCTGCCACCCTGAGTACTGAAAGAGATACTGCTCTCTTTCAGGGACTTGTCTTAGTCTGGTTTATCTTTAAGAATTCCCCCAATATGGTTGGTGGAGGTTAATATTCACTTTTATTTTACAAAGTGAGTTATGAGTTTCCATCAATTTACTAATGGGTAATCTCGAGAAAAGTGGACAATATTTACCACTTGTGAATATGGTGTTACAGGCGTATGATGAGGATATCGTGGGTAGAAAAGGTTAGAAATGAAGAGGTATTGGAAAAAATAGGAGAACAGAGGACTCTATGGAAGACAATAAAAAATAGGCGAGATAGGTTGGTAGGACACCTTCTCAGGCATGAAGGTCTAGTCAGAGACATATTAGAGACAGAAACAGGAGTTAGGAGGGGTAGAGGTAGACCTA
>NW_020439813.1:9849-11048 GCF_000699045.2 Agrilus planipennis
AATAAAATAATTCGAAGTGGTCTGTATTCTGTCGAAACTGCCAGACGCGGATCGCGATTTCGATCTTTTTGGATCTCATCAGCGCGTCCCAGACAGCTCCGACAGAAAACAGGCCGGAAAGAGGTAACAAGGCTTTTGAAGTTTCAATATTACTCTTGATGTTAATTCCGTTCTAAAAGAATAAAATAATTCGAAGTAGTCTGCATTCTGTCGAAACTGCCAGATGCGGATCGCGATTTCGATCTTTTTGGATCTCATCAGCGCGTCGCAGACAGCTCCGACAAGAACACAGACCAAGTTTTACCTGCTATCTTAACAACGCGTTTTAGAAAATACTACAAATGGCGCGGTAAACGCCATCTGTAGTTAGATGCTACCTATAGTGATTATAGTAACAAGCCTATCACGTTGAGTTAGCTACGCCGGGATTCGTTTCAGCAAGTAGATATCCATACATTTAAATGGACCTTGTTGGAGCATACGTAATCCTAAACTGTAGCATCGTACTACAGATGGCGTTTTCCGCGCCATTTGTGGTATTTCCCCGTTCTAAAAGAATGCTACTGATTTAGTAACATACTGGTTTTTCTTTTTATTTATTTTTTAATAAACGTCCGCCAGGTGTAGATGAATTACAGGGGAAAATTCTAAAACATGCAAGACATGAGGTTAGAGATCGAATGTTTAAGCTGGTTGGTCCCATTTACGAGACGGAGAAAGTTCTAGAAGATTATAAACGGAACGTGGTAGTATCCATACCTAACAAGAGTAGCGCTGATAGGTGCGAGACATTTAGAACAATTAGCTTAACTTCCCATGCGTCAAAAATCTTAACCAGAATTGTACAGAGGGGGATGGAAATGGGACAAGACGTTAAATATACTTAAAAATATAGAGATGAGTTACAAAGATAGAAGAGTGATACTTAGTGTGTATAGAGAGCAACAGGCAGTTATAGAGATGGGATTCCAACGTAGAGAAGTAAATAATAGGAAGGGAGTCTGACAGGGATTCACACTGTCACCGCTACTTTTCAATATATACATCGAAGACGCGATCAACAGTACAACTGTAGGGATAGATATACAAGGGCAAAAGATTATGCTTAGATTTGCAGATGATATAGCAGTATTAGCATCTAGCAATGAGGACCTAGAGATAGCTTTAAATAAAATGGAAGCGGTATTGATAAAACAGTA
>NW_020439814.1:0-3333 GCF_000699045.2 Agrilus planipennis
TTGGTTCCTATGTCTGGGTAAAACACTGTTGAAATTTTTCTTTCGATATTTTTTATTTCTTTCATATACCTTTTGTACTACTTTGTTCGCTTAAAGGTCAATTTATGCTTTGGAGGAAGAGTGAATTTATGCATTAGAGAAAGGGTAAGTTCTCGAGTTTTCATAACTCTCGCAATTATCGACACTATTTTCTTTATAAATCATGACAAATCCACATGTATGACAGAAAATTTCAGCATTTAAGATAAATATTATGTCGGTAAATAGAAAAATTTTTGCTTCGAAGAATTATTAAGGAAAAGTTTTAGATTAAATGAGTAAGACTTAACACACAAGAACCAGACCAACACCAAGACTATATCAGCAAAACGAAGGCCAAGTCTAGAAGTGTTTGGGCAATACGAACACCAAGATTAAGACTGAATAAGTAAAACCAACACCCACCAACACAGCAATCGACACTATTTTCTTAAGAATCATGACAAGCTCACATGTATGACAGAAAATTTCAGCAGTTAAGACAAGAAGAATTATTAGAAAAAACGTAAGTATCAGATTTAATAACACCAAAACTAGAAGTATTTCAACAAGACCAAGACGAAGACTGGGACAGTCTTAGTTTTGGATTTACTTTGCTCATCACTAGATTGGATGAATTAGAGCTGTAATATGCCGAAAATTCACACGATTGCCCTGAAGCTTACTTTTCATAAAATAAAAGAGATAATTATTTTACAATTGAAAATAAAAAGTAGACACAAAACAGAGCGCAGATGTACCCACAATAAATAACACTTGTAGTTGCGGGTGGTATTATCTTATAGCAAAAAATTAATATTTTCATAAAAGTAAAGGTACAACGTCTGTAGCAGTACAGTTGTAAAAAAGTGTCTGAAACTTACTGCCAGTTAAATATTTTTTTATAGAAATTTACTATTACATGGCTTTACGAGCAAATGACGCAGTTATATTGCCATCAAATGACCTACAAGAGGTAAAATAAAAAACAACATTCCACACTTTACAATCGTTTATTGCATGTGTACGTACGTATATAGAGACCGCTATTTGTAACGGAAACCTTAAAATGTTCATTAATTGAAAGAACCAAACCAACTTGATTACCAAAAAAAAAAACACTATTAGGTAAGCTATTTCTGTACGATTCATTTAACGCCAACTTGAGAATTTCTGCACAAGNCTTCAACTTGTATTTCTTATCATAAATATTTATCCTTGCAGATTTTGAGGTTTAAATGATTTTTTTTACAAAATCGATGAGTCACCTTCCTCTCTCTAGTTTTTATGGAGTTTTAGAAATTTTGTTAATGTAAAAGTGTTCTTCTTCTGTAATATTTTTAACACTTATTTATCTGGTTATCTGGTATCCAGGAAAATCAGTATCCGGTGCATCTCTTATACATATACATATATCGCGATCCATCTACGATACTTACAATTCTAATCCTTCTGTTACTGTGCAATTTAAATAAATGCGTGCACAAGCTTGAGATGTAGATTAGTTTTCGTATGTTGTTGCGAAATCAACCACAATTGATCAAGACAATTTATCTGAGTATTAGATCCCGCGATAGTATCGAGTTCAATTAAAATGTACATTGCAGCAATTGACGGGGGTTAGTCAATTGCACTAATAATCTCATTCACCGTATTGACAGACCATAAAAGGACAACAATTAGGAGAGAAAAAATGGCTGTAGATTTTCGTAAGGGTTTACCAAATACATTTGTGCCGAATTGGCAACCGACCATAGGGATATTCTATTACATGCAATTATCAAAGAGCGGCGTCATCTTTTGAAAAATTCGACGTGATATAGATGATTCGTATAAATACTTGCTTATCCCATTTAAATCTACAAATCCTACGTACGAACCCTTTCCTTTTTCTATTGTTTTCTCTACTGTTACCCCTTAGATAAAAATTTTCAGTCTCTCTCCCTTAATTATTGTTTAATTTCTATCTGTCTTACAAAAACGTTAAAGATATTTCAATTCGATTGACAGTGTAATAGTTAAGTCCAAAATAAGTCAAGTGTATTTATAAGCACCTACATCTTTTTATTATTTTTCTCTAGTTTGATGACCATAAAAAGTTGGCCGAGATATAGTTTCTTTATATGGATTAGAAGTTCCATTTTGTTATAATTCAAGTTGAAGTCGTTTAATTTATAATCTTTGAAGATAGTTAATAAGGTTCTTACTTGTTGATGAATCTGTCAGGTAACTGATAAATTGACTTGTATCTGAGCACACTCAATTGTCATACAATTAAGCTTTCTTAAGTGACTATTTACTGAAGGTTCCATTCCTGCAGCGTACTAACAACGTTAGCATTAATGATTCATGAATACAGGGTATTAATTGCAAAATATGGATGCATACGGACATTAAGTCGAACCTCATTAATCTTGACCAATTAATACATTTTCACTTATTTTAAACATTCATTCATAGCAAACCAAAACGCACACTAGACTGGAGAAATCTCAAATAATACAGGAGATTTCACACAACGTTCTTGATTCTTCCGGTCCAATTCACTCTAGAACATTCTATTCGAGATAGATATTCGAGAACAAGTAAAGACCACTCTAGAACACCTTAGAGCATTCCACCCGTGGTCCGAGGGTCACATGCAGGACTCATTGAACATTTTCGGGCCGGCGAGATTCATTATAGTTTTACAAACTGTATTTTATTTTATAATGGTCGCTGACACACATACCATGTTTTAGCAATATCCAATATTTTCTTTTGTTAAGTCGAATTCTCGATCACAAAAGCCCATTTATGAAACCCACAACGTTTACATGTTACATAAAAATTAGATGCAATAACATTATCTTTTCAAAATAAAAGCAGAAGGATTATATATAATCAGATAAGGCAGAGGGGTTATAGCAAACTACAAAACATAATCAGCCGCATAAAGTTGTAGAACGTGTTTGTTTATTTCAAGGTGTAAAATTAAAATTATTGAGTTTACTTACAGTTTCTTAAAAAATATTAATTTATATTTTGTGCACAGTGTTTATGTCTATTGTAATGTTCGTGGGTTTGACAAAATTAACTTCGAAGACTGATAACGACAAAACTATTTATTTACACTAATTATTAAAGAACTTAAAAACACTATTAAATTATTACTAAACTTAGGTTATCAATTATTCTATTTATTTACACTACTGTTGATATATCACTATCCACTGCACTGTTATTTCACTGCTATCACTGTCAATTTATTTCTGGATTCACTTCTGCAACGGTCAATTTATTTCTCCTTCTCTCGGCGATCGTTTGTTCTAATCT
>NW_020439814.1:4194-5142 GCF_000699045.2 Agrilus planipennis
CTCTCTAGTTTTTATGGAGTTTTAGAAATTTTGTTAATGTAAAAGTGTTCTTCTTCTGTAATATTTTTAACACTTATTTATCTGGTTATCTGGTATCCAGGAAAATCAGTATCCGGTGCATCTCTTATACATATACATATATCGCGATCCATCTACGATACTTACAATTCTAATCCTTCTGTTACTGTGCAATTTAAATAAATGCGTGCACAAGCTTGAGATGTAGATTAGTTTTCGTATGTTGTTGCGAAATCAACCACAATTGATCAAGACAATTTATCTGAGTATTAGATCCCGCGATAGTATCGAGTTCAATTAAAATGTACATTGCAGCAATTGACGGGGGTTAGTCAATTGCACTAATAATCTCATTCACCGTATTGACAGACCATAAAAGGACAACAATTAGGAGAGAAAAAATGGCTGTAGATTTTCGTAAGGGTTTACCAAATACATTTGTGCCGAATTGGCAACCGACCATAGGGATATTCTATTACATGCAATTATCAAAGAGCGGCGTCATCTTTTGAAAAATTCGACGTGATATAGATGATTCGTATAAATACTTGCTTATCCCATTTAAATCTACAAATCCTACGTACGAACCCTTTCCTTTTTCTATTGTTTTCTCTACTGTTACCCCTTAGATAAAAATTTTCAGTCTCTCTCCAGTCTCTCAGAGTCTTTCAGCGTCTCTGAGAGCATCTCTCACAATCTCTCAGTTATTGCCTAGGTGTTTTTATGGATCTCTCACAGTCTCTGTATGTATGAGAGACTCGAACGATAAAATTGTTAATTCAGAGATTCGAGTCTCTCGTTCAGAGACTGGATACGAAATGAGGATCTCTCTATGAGCGACTCGAGTCTCTCGTTCAGAGATTCGAGTCTCTCGTTCAGAGACTGGATACGAAATGAGGATCTCTCTATGAGCGACTCGAGTCTCTCGTT
>NW_020439814.1:12561-14184 GCF_000699045.2 Agrilus planipennis
TTTCTTTGCAGTAAGATTGTATTTGAACTTATATTATTTTTTATATAAATTATTGATTGTTTCTATGTAGTTTTCATTGTTTTCATTTTCGAATATTCTTTGAAAATTTACATACACACAAGCATATGAAAAGCAACAAAATAATAAACTTTGAACCCGCATAACTTTTTATGGGGGTGTGACCGCCGCGAACTTTTTATGGTGGTTTACTCAGGAAGACCACCTGTTTCAATCCCCCCTACCCCTACCCCCTTAGGGGGTGGTAGATAATCTATACCTTTATCCAATTTTTTTACGTTTATTTTGAACACGTTTTAATGTTGTGTTTTTAACAGTGTTTAAAACACGTATTCTATACCTTGTGAGATGTTTCCTTTATTTCTTATCTATAACCAGTACGTAGTTTTTCTCTAGCTGGAGGAATTTAAAGAATGTTTAATACCTAATGTTTTTGTATAGTTTTAAACCTAGTTTAAGATAGGGTCAATTTATGAATTAGAGGAAGGGTAGGTTCTCAAGTTTTCATAACGCTCACAACTATCGACACTATCTCCTTTAGAAAAATATGTAACTTTCTGATGAATCTGTTAACATTGGAAATTATTGCAACAGTATTTAAATAAGGGTGTCATGATTTTTTTTTAAAGGGTGGAAAAGAAAAGCACGTATCATTTGTATAATTTGTTTGAAATTTAATCTCTGATTAAACATAAAGGCATTTACCAAATTATTGACACAGGGTTTAAGAAAGTAAATAACTATGTATGTTTTCAATAGATACACAACAATACAAAATTACTTTTGAGACCTTGTCTTCTAAAAAAAAAATGCAGATGGTCGTTTGCCTGATATCAAAGAATTAATTGTGAATTTTCTTTATTTGACTCCTATGTTTGTTTGCTAACTCTATGGAAACAGAACGAACTACCGCCAATACCGGCCAATTAGGAACGGTTCACAATTTTACGACATAAAACAGGGCAGATTATGAATCCTGTCGTATGTTTTATAATTTGACGATTTGCTATTAGTAGATTATAAACTAAAGAGAAATAATACGTTAAATCGTAAGACATCTATATTTAGGGTATTTTTGAATTAAGTGACAATAGGGAATTACATGGTGAGGAAAGCAGCGTGATTAAGAGCAAAAAAAAATGTGAGAAAATCAGTAGTTGCAACCCGAAAACGCCCCAGGTGTGTGAAGTGGAAACGTGCAGAAAAATTATGATAAAAACTACCCAGTTACATGGATGGAGAATGTAAACAGTGACGGTTGTGTTGGATAAAGTAACCATCAACAGCTTACTCCTATGCTACAACACACGCACATTGCGATAAAAGTTAATAAAACAACTACTTTGTTCGCTAATAGCCCTTTCCTTACATTAGAAAAAATTAATTACAGCAGTAAATGTACGTACACTACAAAAATTACTTTTGAGTACTTCATTTGCAGCGATCTTTCATATTAGTCGATGCAATAATACAATTCTTCACTGACCCACGACACAGACACACTGCTGTTGACTTCGACTAACTACGTTGGATACAAGCCTACAATGTTAAAAGAACAAAGAATTACTCTTGCTCTAACATATACAGCATCAATCACATTCAATC
>NW_020439815.1:0-542 GCF_000699045.2 Agrilus planipennis
AAGGATGGTACTATAGAATGTCACCTCAAGGTAGGCCTAGTGGCGTCATCTCTTGGTTAGGCCGGAAACTTATCAATCCACCCTCGTATAATACCCTAAATTTAATAAATAGGTACACAAAAAGGTGGTTTTTGTAAATAATATTTTTACTGAAAAACATAAAAAGGATTGCTCCACTAAATTTTATTTGTTTTGTTACAAATATTTTATAATCATAACAATAGTTTCTTCAAACTTCAAACTTGAATAAGTATTATAGTGCAAGCGTTCACCAACAGATAAAGTTGTAGTTTGAACCAATAATTGTTTTGGTTTTTTGTTACATTTTGTAATGAAACGAATGAATGTTATTGAAGATTGGAATAGTACATTTTAATAAATCAAGAAAAATTCATCGAATGTTGGTGGACGGGCAGTCCCTCCGGACTATGCCGGAAGGTAGGGCGGAAGGCCCTCTTCAGCCTGCTTTCAGGAATCGTGGGAATGGGTGGGTGGTGGTTCGGGTGAGAAAGATGAGACGGACGAAATGAAGACAGAAGAGA
>NW_020439815.1:613-3631 GCF_000699045.2 Agrilus planipennis
GCCGGAAGGTAGGGCGGAAGGCCCTCTTCAGCCTGCTTTCAGGAATCGTGGGAATGGGTGGGTGGTGGTTCTGGTGAGAAAGATGAGACGGACGAAATGAAGACAGAAGAGAATGAAAGATTGTCTGCGGAATATTACCGCCCCAGCATTTGCGTAAGTAATTCAAGAAAATCACAGAAAAACTTGGACCAAGGTAGACGGACCTGGAATTGAACCGGCGTCCTCCCGAATGCTAAGTAATGGTCTAAACCTCTAGGTCATGTCGCTCGTAAAACTGAAGACAAGAAAATTGACAACTTATTTAAATAAGATTTATTTTTTCCATTAAACCATGATTAGAATCAGAAACAGGAGTTAAGAGGACCTAGATTAGATTACGGTTCACAAATAGTTAAGGATGTTGGATGTTTTAGTAGAATAAAATTCAGAATAAGAAAGAGTGGAGGTGCGTGTCCAACCAGTTTTAGGACTGACGACCTTATGATGATGATGATGATTAAATCATGATAGTAAATAAACTGTTTGAAGACGGTCCTCTCTTCAAATTTAGATATGTGCCACGTTTGACTCAAAAGCTGGCAGTTATTGAAAATATTTTCTACATAGACAATTATTCATACACTTATTTTCTAGTGAAAACCAATCAGTTGTTTTTAAAATGGTAACCGATGCTGAAATTATCATAACATAAATAAATTTGTATTTATTTAATAAATTTCAGCGGAAATTCTGTCACTTATTACCTACTGTGTTGTTTCTTCCAATTCATGCCGCCTCGTGGCTTATATTTAGAACAAGCCACTGGTTGTACACATTTTATCCTTATTCCATAACTTGAACGTTTAATCTACTTGGCCGGTATCCAAACGAAAATCGATTTATTATCTTAGTCTTAAAATCTTATTTATTGTAGCGAAAGGCCGCTGTAAGGTATGCAAACGTATGATTCAGACAAATAAGTCGAGATATCTTAATCTAAATAGCTGCATTACGAGGAATTTTGGAAAATAGAGAGTAAGTCGAGTTCACAGAGCAGTCCTTATCGTTTCTACTGACGGTGAAACTTATAATAGTCGTATAATGCAGTTAGTGTCTTGTTCTACCGTTTAACCTCATAAACACCTGTGTTTTGTCGATGTTCCGGTTAAGTTTAAGATGTTAATGTCATTTTCTCAAATTAAACGTTACCGCTGCGTAGAGCTTTAGTGCTTTATGTTTGAAAATGTATTTCCCCATCATTTAGGAACAAGTAGTTGGGATTTAGTAATCGAATTAGTCTACATATAAAAATGCTGTGTAATTTGTGATTCAAAGGCGTTCAAGCTTTTCATAACCCTTAAAATAATTCCAAAATGTTTAAGGATTTCAATCTATAATTGCTTTTGAAGTAATTAGGGCTTCAAGGGCTAAAGCTCTTTAAGTATGGGATTTGGGTTTAGGGATTCGAGGTCTTTTGGTGAGGAATTTGATCTGTTAAACGTGACGGGTGGACTTTCGATTTTATGATAAAAGTATACTAAGTACCAGGGTTGACATGTTTAAAACACAATCTAAATAAAAATATGTTCTACATCAAGGTGCTTTAAACTGCGATTAAAATATCGCATAGTAATCATTATTTAAATTCTTTTGGATAGAGTAAAAGTAGTTAGCTCACTATATAAATTTGCAATAGAATTTCTATCACAGTTTATACACTCAGCCATGCGTAAAAACCAATCGTCAAAAATGTCCTTCTTTTCTTCTGGGAGATCGGAACAGGTCTGATTAAAAGCAGTTAAAACTTCAGTATCTGTTTGAAATATTCTCTCTTTCAACTAATCCTTGATGATTGGAAAAAGAACAACGTCACAGACAGCTAGGTGTTTTACAATTACCCGGTTATTTAATGCACTAAAAATAGATAAAGGATGATGTGTAATGTCTAGCAGATGCTGATGTCCATTTTAATTTATTCAAAACCCATCATGTGTATTGGTGAATAAATGTACTGACAATGAGTGAGAAGTTGAGTGAAACTGATTGAATGGGAATAGTCGAATCATTTACATTAGTAAGGCAAAGTCTTTAATTATTTTAGACATACGCCTTTATGAGTAAATCTGAATCGATCAATTATTAGGAATAGTACGTCTGGTTTTTATATTTTTTTTTTCGCGAAGATAAGTCTAGTAGAATTAAGGAGTATCTCTGATATGGAATAGTGTTTCTAAAGTTCTTAAATTGTTTTCGCTATTTCCATCTATAAGTGTTTAAATGTGATGTGAAATTCAACTGGAACAGGCAATAGTGATACAGTCTACATAAAAAGATACAGCACTTCTCTTGGACATGACCCACTTTTATCACAAAAGTTCAAGTACAACCTTCTAAAAACGTCTAAACTAAGAAGCAAAACAAAAACACTTTATGTTTAGTAAATAAACCCGCAAATGCCTATCTACTATTCTCTTAATTACAATTCAAATTTAGCCTGCACCTACGAAAGTTTAAACGCCAAAGCTCCCTAAAGAATTAATCAAAAACACTCTAACTCCTAAGCTCCAAGCCCTTACTCAAAGTGCTGTAGTTCTGGAAGATCTGATTACATTTTAAAATCCAAGGATTTTAAATTACCGACTACTTCGAATTTTAATCTATACATCGAAGATGCGATCAACATCATCAAAGACAGTACAACTATAGGGATAGATATACAGGGGCAAAATATTAGTATGCTTAGATTTGCAGATATAGCAGTATTAGCATCTAGCAAGGAGGAATTACAGATATTAGCTTTAAATAAAATAGAAGCGGTATTGTCAAAACAATATTGTATGAAAATAAATAAAAGTAAAACAAATACACTGGTATGCAAGGGAAGAAAAAGTATAGGCAGAGCGAATATAAAGATAGGAGACGAAAAATTAGAAGAAGTAGCTGATTTTATGTATCTAGGAAGTCAGATAAGTCAGGACGGAAGGAGTAGTAGGGATATAAAGCAGAGGATAGCGCAAGGTATATTTATTTTTCAGCAAC
>NW_020439815.1:5194-9428 GCF_000699045.2 Agrilus planipennis
CCCTCTGGAGCAAATTTGGGTCGTCGTGGACAGAGTCCAACTGCTCCATGGCAATGTTAATGCGATGTTGTTTTTGGTTTAAATTGGACAATTTTGGCACACATTTCGCGGCGATCCGTCTCATCCCCAAATCGGATGTGGGATGTTCTAGTTTCAGGGAAATGCGAAGATTAGCTCAAGATAGGAAGGAGTGGAGGTGTGTATCCAACCAGTCCTAGGACTGACGACCTTATGATGATGACGAACTAAACTATTGTTTAAAAAAGAAAATATCTGCATCTGAGGCAATGTTAAAATTGATTGGGTAGAGACGAAAAAAACATAAGAATAGATGATACTGAATTCATCCAATAACCAGCCCACTATTACTACGGAACCAGTTTTTAATTTCCACAGAGTGAGTGCGGCAAGCTCCTTCGCATTACAATCACTATAGTTTTTTTTTTTTACTTTTGTCGTATAAGGCTGGTTATCTTCTTTGTTCATTTTTTTTTGGAAAATATACCATTATAACATTACATATACATTATACAGACAGCTATGCAGATCAAGCTTGCCCTGAAGGAAGGAATCATAAAATAGGAAATTAAACGCGCCAGAAGAAGATCAACAATGCTTTAACATTAAATAGAAAAACATACAAAAGTGCAACAAAGAGAATTTTGAGTATATTATATGACTAACGCACAAAGCAGTATGTAATAGAGGTTTGAGGACATCAGAAATGTATATGAACCATGTCCCCCGAATTGGAGCTGTACATTTTTGATTAGGGAAGTCAGTGGGGAGTATAAATATTTTGGGGAAATTATTTCCTAAAAAAAGAGGAAATTGTCTACAATCTAAGCAACTGCTGGTTTTCTTTGCAATGTATGGGATGATGGATGATGATGATGATCTGTTTTTTCTCTAAATAAAAACTCAATATTAGGCGAAATAGGTTGGTAGGACACCTTCTCAGGCATGAAGGGCTAGTCAGAGATATACTAGAGGCAGAAACAGGAGTTAGGACGGGTAGAGGTAGACCTAGATTAGATTACTCTTCGCAAATAGTTAAGGATGTGGGCTGTTCTAGTTTTAAGGAAATGCGAAGTTTAGCTCAGGATAAGAAAGAGTGAAGGTACGTGTCCAAGCAGTCTTAGGCCTGATGACATTATGATGATGATGATGATTAGTTTTTACAAAATTTTGTGAATTGATTGCAGGGGCTAGTTTTAATTCCATCTTATGATTAGATTCAGCCCTATCCGGAGGGAATAACTGATGTTAATACTAGGAACCTACCCTTCAATCCTAATTTTCCAGATATAAGTATGCATTTTTAATCGATGGAGGAGAGGTAGTAAAAGTTGAAAGTTGGCGATTTTTCCAATAGTTTGTTTTTGCGTAATGGGTATATTTACATCCCTAAACCTATGTAATGGTAGAACAGTTTGTCTCTTGATTTTTCATTCGTCTATGAAACGCACGCTAAACTAAATAGAACACCGAATTGTTTCGAAAATGCAATATTTTCAGCTGTTACTACCTACAAGAAATTTTCCTGTCGGCATTTCAACACCAAGGCCATGGGAACTGTGCCAGATTTGACCGATTGTCTAATGTTTTAGAATATATTTTTAACAGCTTCGTGTGGAGTAACCTGACGTCACTTATAAACCCAGAATTTCAAAATTTCAACAGGCTGTATGAACATGCGATAGGTTAACAAACTTTAATCCATTTCCGCATTCCTAATGTTTAAGCCACTAATCTTCTGTGGGCATAGCAATTGAATCCTTTGATTGTCAGGTACTACTCGTAGATAAGAATGAAACTAGCCCTGCCTGTCTACGTAATATTTACATCTGTTTCCAATTTACCTAATATTGTTAACATCTAATGAGCGGAACATTAATACAGTGACCTACCATGCCATTAGAAGGATTTTTTTGTTTTTAATAGCAGATAATTGTTTACATAGGTATACTTTCGAAAATTGTTCTGCCAGAAGTCCCAATATACATACGTACGTATCAGCACTAAAATTAATTTCATATCTAGTTGCCACTTTTGCTATACCTACTGGAAATGATAAACTCTTTATGATTAAGAATCATACCATTTAGATAATTTATAAAATAAAATGAAGTTGATATGCTTCACCAGCGCCTTTTCCCCCAAAGAACTAAAAGCAAGCATACCAAAGACAATAACAATTATTAAAGTTTATACTGACTTACTGGCAACATAGAATGAACAACTCAACTCAACAACAAAAGGGACTTAATATACTAACAAAACGAAGTAGTACATCAAGTTTCAAATTCTTCCTACAAATTGCGTATAACTTGCAGGTAATATTCTTTATTGACCGTTCTACCCTGTGGCAATAACTCATGATGCATCACGCCCTGTAATCGACGAAAATTGTAAGCAATACCTTCGCATTTGACCTAACTTGGCGCGCTTTTTTCGGTCTTGGCTCGTGGGGCAGCTTCCATTGGGATAATTGAACTTTGGTTTCCACGTCATAACCATAAACACATGATTCGTCACCAGTTATGACCCTCTGGAGCAAATTTGGGTCGTCGTGGACAGAGTCCAACTGCTCCATGGCAATGTTAATGCGATGTTGTTTTTGGTTTAAATTGGACAATTTTGGCACACATTTCGCGGCGATCCGTCTCATCCCCAAATCATTGGTGAAAATCGAATAGCAGGAGCCATCGATAAGTTTGGGTCCTCAGCAACGTGATTCGACGATTGGCCAATACTATTTTGTTCACTTCATCAATGTTTTCCTCTGTTGTTAACGTGCTCGGGCGTCCGGTACGCTCATGAAGAGTCAGTAAGAGAGTATCAGAAACAAGAGTTAAGGGCAGATTAGATTATTGTTCGCTAAGTTTGATACGTAAATTTGGGCCAGAGTAGGAACAAGTCCAAGCAGTTCTTGAGCCGAAGACATTACGACGATAATGGTATACTGCGGTCAATTATATGCTTCCCTGGAATAACAATTACCTATCGAGCCCCAAAAATGGGTGTTTTTAGGGATTCAATACCGAACTGGCACCTTTCCACTTCCTACGGGTGTAAAACTAACTTATTATTTAACGTTTTCTTACAAACGTAATCAAACTTATTTTTAAATTGTAGATTTAGTAAGTGTTGCAGTTGTGGTCACAGTTACTATTTACAATTGGATCTTATCCGTTTTTTTAACTGTTATGTAATCAAAGATAAATAATAAACTAGTGGTCCTACTCCTGGGACCAGTGCTGATGTTTATTTTCTCTTATTGACCCTACAAATAACAAACTAAGCAAATGGTAATAATAGTAGCAAACTTTTCTCTTGGGAACTATTGTATTTACATATTGACTTGTTCTTTATGTCTACTTGCCGTGTGTAAATACAATAAGAATTAATATTTAAAAATACTACCCCCAAGGCAAAGGCGAGATTGCGTTATTTTTTTCGAGTCTAAATCAGATTATATCAAAAAGAAAAAACGAACGCAGGACAGAACAAGCCTTTTGAGTATATTGTTTATGTTTCTTATATTTTTAAGTAAATTTTAGAGTAAAGGGTTATTAATGACTTCGGTTTGTGCTTTATCAGTTTATCAAGGTAAAATTAATTCTATACGAAAGTGTTATCGAGCGATTAAGAATTTGAGATTATGAAATGATTTCTACTTCTGAAAAAGAATGTTTTCCAATGTATGGAATTCATAGCTAGGTTGTAGTTAATTAATGGTAGAAGGCTTTATTTGTTGAAATTCCATCAAAACATTGGCTTCTTCAGGTGATTAAAACTTTTACAAAATTAACTTAAATACTAAGAGTTTACAAATTTCATGGGGTGGGAACAACGAAAGGGAGGGATAAGATTAGAATTTAGGTTTTTGAAGGCAAATTTAAATTTAATAAAGGAGAACCATTTACATCAGTTTGATCGTTTAGTAAAATGTTTTGGTGAAACAATTGTTGTGAACTATTAATATATATTTTTGAAACTTTACTTTCGTATCCTTTAGCCGTAGTTAACCCATGGATTCTGCCATGATTACCATATAACTATTGACATTCGCAAAATTGAATATTGTTTAGTATGTAAAACATTCATTCATCAAAACAGAAAACTTTTACCTTTAGTAATTTGTTGTAATATATGATTACATCGTGAAGTGTAACTAAAAAATCATTTATATTCTGCTTTGTAATAAGCCCTTTGTTGTTTGAAATGTTAA
>NW_020439816.1:0-10014 GCF_000699045.2 Agrilus planipennis
TTGTTAATTGGGATTCCGTTCACTACAATTCCGAAGGCACCATCTGGAATTGGTTCGGAGAATGCTTTTTCTACGTACAGGTTGAACAACATTGAAGACGTAATACGTCTTTGGCGTTCATCTTTTTTATTTTCAAAATTTTCTGTTGTTCCTCAGTGTTACTTATTCGAATTTCTGCTTTTTGGTGCCAATACAGATTACCGATCAACCTTACATCTTTTCCTTTCATCCCCAATTCTCTATGTTATGAGAAGATTGTGTTTAACGTGCTCAAATGCCTCTCGTGGTCAATGAAAGATATACAGTCATATTTCCTTTGATCTTGGCAGTTGTGAACCAATGTTTGGAGGCTGAATAAGGCTTCTCTGGTTCCGAATCCGCTTTTAAATCCGAATTGACTCCACTGACTTCTGTGGAGTCACAGGAGACTGTGGCGTGGAAATAATAAAATTGCCAAAAGGACTTACCCTAATAACCACAACAATTTCAAAACTGGTGTTTCGCTCATTCACATTGTGAGCATCTTCAGCGCAGTTAAATTAGAAATTCGAAAAGGTTGTTAAAGGTGTATGTTTGGAGCACGGCGTTGTACGGGTGCGAAACATGGACAGTGGGAGCGGCGGAAAAGAAAAGGTTAGAAGCGTTCGAAATGTGGTGTTATAGGCGGATGATGAGGATATCGTGGGTAGAAAAGGTTAGAAATGAAGAGGTATTGGAAAGAATAGGAGAACAGAGGACTCTATGGAAGTNGCTTTGGAGTCTTACGGACGGCTGGGTGTCTTTTAAAGATATCCCTTTTTCATGAAAACAAAAAAAAAGGACACGTAATGTCGGCAATCCCGAATACCGTCCCTGACTAGAGGAATTTGTAGTTTGTATCTCGTGGGCTATGACCTTGGGTGACATAGTATACGATAGTTGAGCTGTTTAAAGAAAATGCTCTTCCTAAATTGGATATGGCACCATAATTACCTACGATCTCGCCTTCTTAAATTGGCCCACACTACTAAACAGAAAGAGGGTTCAAAGCGTCTGCAAAAATTATTTCTCGGTCGGCCAAAAACACCAGGCATATGACGTTTTTCATTTGCAGCGATCATTACACGGTCCTGCACATCATTAGTACTCTGCACTGGAGATTAATACGCGCACTGTTTCGTACAAACTTGTACACAGAAGTCTGTGGAGTTAGATCCGGACTATGAAAAAAATTGGCTTTGACTGACACAAATCTACCCCACTTGCAGCCAAAAACCAAGTAGGTACTGTAAGATGAAAGAAGTTAAAGTTTCGCAATATTTTGCGTGTAGGTACTACTTTGAAAGTTGTATTACATGAAATCAAGGATTTCGTTTTCTCAGCGGCGATATAGTTTGCACCGAATACATACCATATAAACTTACAAATTGTTAAAATGCAATAAAGGTTATTACAGGCTGGCTTTAACATAAACATCTTCAATTACACGAAATCTAATCTAACAAACAACAAACAATGCTGCATGAGTACAAAAATACTAAAGAAGCACAACATTGATGCTATTAGATACCAGCTGATTGAATGAAGCATTTCAATATTGTATTTCCCTACATGACCTATCAGGGTTAAGCTGGGCCTTGTCTGTAATTTCAAATACGTTTTTCTCGCAAACGTTGAACTTTCGGACCACGAAACATTCACCTATTTTTTTTTTTTGTTTTATAGTACCGTATCATCCCGTGCAGGTTTGCTACTTATTTCAGAA
The DNA here is from genome assembly GCF_000699045.2 of Agrilus planipennis. Classification (NCBI taxonomy): domain Eukaryota; kingdom Metazoa; phylum Arthropoda; class Insecta; order Coleoptera; family Buprestidae; genus Agrilus; species Agrilus planipennis. The sequence continues at coordinate 1,745 of NW_020439816.1, forward strand.
ACACTTTGTATTTTTTGAACATCGATTATACCCTAATTTTTATCCTAAGCTTAATACGAGCAACTACGAGCACGGTGCAACACGAATGCAAATGTATCTGTCGCAGCCAGTTTAAACAAAACCGCGGTAGTTTCAAAAGCTCAAAACTAACGTTTAAACGGATTGTAATGCAATGAACAATTACATAGTGAACTGTGTGAATGTAATGCTTCTCCTATAATTCTAGTTCCTTTTGAAATACCAACGATAAGTCTTTGTAAGACTGGAGCTTGTTTGGCTTCAAAGTTGAAATCGCTCTTAATTTTACATTAACGCTTGCATGTTTCAAGAAAATGTCTTATCCAATTAGCGTTTGTGGTTTTCGTATTTGAATTGATATGGTTTTTCTACTTTTACATATACAATGTATGTCGCCATTATAAAGGCTTCAATTTCAGTGTAGAATAACAAGTTTCTGGATCAAAATAAGTATTCTTATCCTCTCTCCTAAAACTAAGGGAAGCAGGGGAGGTGGCGAGCATTTGACCTCCTTCGAATTTCCTCTTCCACGGCCGCTGGTATTTTATACTTTCTGCAATTAAAAATTCAATTTTTCACCTATTTTTTGCTTTAAATGCAATGTGAAAAGGAAAAGCCCTTCTTTTAAAGATTATTTACCCCCTGTCGTGTATGATAAACGGCATTATTGCTAACGTAGGTATGCGAGTAAGGAGAGACATAAGGTGTGATGACAGTTTATCATCTACCTGTGTACTGTGCTGTCACATAACATTTTTCGACGAAAATAAAATCTGTGAAGCGGCTAATATTATGCAAATGTTGTATAGATAGAAAAACGCTGCTGAAAGGGTGCCTTACATAACGCGTCATCTATCATCGTTACAAGGGAAACTGTCTTCTTCCATTATCTTTGGAAACGGTGGCTTGATAGCAATGCAACTACTTATAACTGAAAAATATGAAATTTGCATTCAACGTACGGGCACGTATGATAAATTATTCTACAAGAATATATTGTATAATTCCGTTTAAATTCAAGGAAATCTAAAAGGATAACTAACTAACTAACGAAAACTTAGCATGCAACTAAACATTAGTTAACGTTTATTTTATTTGCACACTGTCACCGCTACTTTTTAATCTCTACATCGAAGACGTGATCAACATCATTAAAGACAGTACAACTGTAGGAATAGATATACAGGGGCAAATTATTACTATGCTTAGATTTGCAGATGATATAGCAGTATTAGCATCTAGCAAGGAGAAGTTAGAGATAGTTTTAAAAAAAATGGAAGCGGTATTGACAAAACAGTACTGTATGAAAATAAATAAAAGTTAAACAAAATACTGGTATGGTAAATATAAGTATCTAGAAGGTCAGATAAGTCAGGACGGGAGGAGTAGTAGGGATATGAAGCAGAGGATAGCGCAGGGTCGAATCGCCATCAATAAAAAGGAGTCATTTCTATGCTCACGAACGATTAATTTACAAATTTCGAAAAAGGTGTATGTTTAGAGTGCGGCGCTGTACGGATGCGAAACATGGACAGTGGGCGCGACTGAAAAGTAAATGTTAGAAGCGTTCGAAATTTGGTGTTACAGGCAAATGATGAGGATATCGTGGATAGAGAAGGTTAGATATGATGAGGTAGAATAGGAAAACAGAGGACTCTATGGAAGTCAATAAGAAATAGGCAAGATAGGACATCTCCTCAGGCATGAAGGTCTAGTCAGAGTCATATTAGAGGAAGAAATGGGAGTTAGGAGGGGTAAAGGTAGACCTAGATTAGATTACTGTTCGCAAATAGTTAAGGATGTAGGTTGTTCTAGTTTTAGGGAAAATGTGAAGATGAGCTTAGGATAGGAAAAAGTGGAGGTGCATGTCCAACCAGTCTTAGGACTGATGACTTTATGATGATTGATGATAAATTGAAATATCATTATTTATATGTGTGTACAGCTATCCGTTTGTTCCACAAGACACAATTTATATTACATTACGGGTCACTTTACGGTCCAGTTTAACTCGCGTCGTTCCCTACGTTGCTTACAACTGTAGATACTACCGTCCATATACAGTTATTAATTTGCTTTTGTAATATAATTATCCTACAATTAAAATAAAAAATACAGTATAGGTCGTAAAAAAAAATATTACCCCCTTTCAATTGAAATGTTTTTAGAAAAAAGTTGTCGGACTCGTTAATATGAACACACAATTTTCAGCTTTTAGATAATCAGGATGAATATAATGTGAAGTGGCCGGGATACCTGTCTACTATCTTCAGGCTTCTAATTTCTAAAAGAAGATTTTCTGACTTCAAATAATATACTATTTGTATTTATAAGTCGGTGTATCTAGTTATAAATGAACATTAACTTTAAAGGTTTCCCATGATTTCCATATGTTACTCAGTTTGTAATAATTTACTGGAAATTAGCAGACGATGATGGTGTGTCATGAGTAACGGCAACGTTGTTCACAATCCGTAAAACAAATCACGATCTGGAGAGATATGGTCGGTTCATAAATAAACAGACTGTAACTTTTTACTTGCTCCTTACCTTATTTGTAAAGAGATATCTACGTACTTCGTGAGATGGGCCGGTGAGGTTAATTAATGTTTTTCGTGGCAGGTATGCCACAAGTCATGATGTTATGGTCCAAGTTATGAATAATTGTACTGTACTGTTTCGAAGGTAAACAACATTGGCTGGTGTTACTTCTAAATGTTTTAGTGTTGTAAAGAATACCGACAAAAAGAGGATTCTTTAACGATTTCTTTAATGATGTAGCTCAGAAATTACAGATTTAGTTTATTTAATCGTAAAATTTAAATGATTACAAAATTCAATTAATCATGTAGAGTATGATGAGGTTAATTCAATTTCACTATAATTTGTGATTAAATAAAATTTCACATTAAATTTGCATTTCGTATTTCAAACTTATTTGATATTTCTTCCTAATGGCATTTATTGGATCGTACGTACAATCGGGATAAAACGGTTTTAACCTTGAATTTCTGTAGATTTATTTCTTAACTTTTCTAAAATGTTTATACTACTTTACAAAAATAGTCCGATCACCGAGTAATGTATAAGCACATGTGATGTCAGCTCATGCAGCATTTGCTAATAGCCGTGTGAAAACTTTGTCCTGACAATGAATGCTATTTCTGTAAACGCGAAGTAAATATTGCCAACGCAAAAATGTGTACCATTTTCGGAATAATTTAGAAACGATTCGCAGTCATCTTTTATCATATAAGGCTTTCGGCAAATACAAAAAAGAAGCAACAGAAACAATGAGCGCTTTTGTTTTCCTTATTCTGCAATACTTAACTAATTAGTACAGTTGGTTTCCATTAAAGAAGTGCATTTTTCGCAATAACAATTTTAGCATGTATATGTAAAATGCATATGTTAAAAACAATTCCAAAACACAAAGAGACACAAAAAACTGACAATTAGTTTATGAAGATTGGAAAAACTTTGGCGGTTGTTGTAGAACAAACAGAATAGCTCAAAACCCCAACGCCAAAACACGACGCTGTAGTTGTTACCTTCTTCAGGGAGCTAACTTTGTTACCGAAAAGTGCTTCGGACAAGTACAGTGTCGTGTTTTGGCGTTGGGGTTTTGAGCTATTCTGTTTGTTCTATGACAATTAGTTATATATGTAAAACACGAAACAAGTTATCGGTGATCTTTCAATTCTAATTACTGGTGAACAATAAAAACAAAACAAAAACAGTAAATAAATACTAATTGTACATGACGTTATTTTTATCAGAGCTGCTTGTTTTCCATTTTAAATTATAGATTAGAAATTTTATTTATACTTGAAATAAAAAGTTCGCGAAATAACTATAAACCAATAAAATTAATTGTAAAATAAATGCTTCAACTTTAAAGAAAGCTTTCATACTTGAGTGAAACATAACACTTTTGAGAGATAGAATTTACCAATTAGAAAGACTAATGCAAACTACAAATTCATCTAACGTAAGTTGGTATTTTATAGTACCTACTAGTTGTTTTTTTTTTTATAAACTCGTGATGGTAAAATTAAATTAATCTAGTAAAATTGAATTAATTTGCTTGGAAACACTATCACAAGAAACTGAAACATATTTTGCCTGGTTATTTCCTCAGTTGAGAGACATTTTGAATGCTTTCTCCTTTTCCTCGTCGTTAAACGTTGGTAGGTCCCGTGTGTTAAAAATCGTATCTATTAATTTCTTTTTGAATTACATCAGCTCGCAGGATTATTTGCGCACCTGGTACAGTTATTTAGTATCACTATAACGTTTAGGTACCTATACTAAGCAAATCTTTGTCCTCGACCTATTCGGAAATATTATAAACTACTAAAACAGTAATAATAGTCAGTTAAACAGTTTGAAACGTAAATTAAACCAAAGTTTACTAGAGCATACCATCGATTTACGTAGTAGAGGAAAGTGGTTACCCTTCATACACATTTTAGATTTTATTTTTTTATTTTATGATTAATTGTCGAATTTATCTAGTTTATGTACCTAAGTGTAACAAAAATATTGTAGTTTGTTATAAAAAAGTCCGAAACTGTTATGTCAAAAGGTTANTCCGATGTAATAAACAATAGAAGTCTTTTTCTCAAACTTCACCAAAACAAAACAATTATCTTTGATTTTCTCTGGTGTCACATCAGTCTCTTCGTCCATTTGGAAATCGATTGGAGATGTTGAACTCTCCCGCAAGCTAAATTGCGATCCTTCAGAATCCTCTGAATTTTCATCACTCTATTTCCTTAGCTTTCTTTTTCTTTTGAATGTACGAATGTGCCCCCTGTTTGGCTGTCCGAATGCACCCCACTGCACACCCTTATACACCCTATAATACTTTATACAAATTCTAATTTAGTTTGAGTAATATGACAATTAAAGCTCAAAATAAATAATGTTAACATTAATTAAGCATCACCATTTTGTCAAAAACATAACAGGTCTACTTACAATTGCGAATTAAATTTTGAAGAAAAATCAGTAGAAAATGTAAACTGACTACAACGCGTTATTCACATAAAGATACCCAGAAATTTCCTAAATTTTCTAACAACAAGTTATTCACACTGACAATGAACACTAATGGCACATTAAAAAGTAGATTGTATGACAATGATCGCGATAATTCGTTTAAAATAAATTGCTTATTATGTGCTTCATAATCGCCACCTCTGTATCTTAATTAGATTGTATATATATATGTATATGTGTATGCCTGTGTCGGTATACTTTATGACAGCGTCAGTGACGTAGTTAATGATTTAGCAGATGGGAATCGATCGTCGAACTCGACAATGGGTAATCGACTGCCTCAAAACAATATCCATTTAAACTAAATATCGTCCGTATGCAGTTAGTTAATCAACTAATAATATCCCCGGAATGTAAAGTATTTAATTCATGCAACGAATCGAATCCCTTTACAATTTTATGATAATATAATCCGCGGGTAGGTTATGTTCAACATTTCAATTTATTGATAACCGTAAAAATACAAACCCATTATGCAAGGAATCTAAAATGCGGGATTGTCGGAATTTAAATGGGGATTTGACTATAATGGGTATTTAATTAATGAAATTGGAATATCAACAAAGTAGATAATTGGCTAACGGAATAGAAAATTCGAGAATTATTAACGGTAATTGTAATTGTAATTGCGAAATTAGGCCGGTCGTCTACGAAGCTTATCAAACTGTGGTCGGGAGGGTGGTTGAAGTTAAATGGTCGGGATCGAATCGTAACTAGTACGTCCACTGATATATTTTTTTGATCGGTTAGCCAAATTGAGATAATAAACTAAAAACTAAAAAGAAATGGCGTTCATCAACTTAGGTGTGCGACATGCAAAGCTGCATACGTTGGGCAAAGTGAGCGTTCTGTTGCTACTCGTCTTCAAGAACATATCGACAATATAAAAAACAAAAGGTTTCAAAAAGATTACCGGAATATTGCGTTACAAATAAATATGGCATAGACTTCGATAATGTGAAACTGTTAGACTACATGGACTTCCAAAAACTAAAGAACAACTAAAACACTTTTAGAAAATTTAGAGATTAAGAATGTTCTCCAAGCAGGAAAAATCCTAGTTAATAATCAGAAAAAAAATAGTAACCAGAAAATACATCATTGTTAATTGCTAAAATTTAAGTTTCCATGTAATTTTACCCTTGTCTCTACGTTGTAATTCCGTTTTCTATACTCTTGAAAATGACCGAATAGGTCGAAACAATTGTTGAGTTGTTTTTATTAGGTTATTCTTGAAACATTCTTATACTTTATTTAAATATAATGTTTTATTTAGAAGATAATTCCATAACAAGAAAAATTACTTTGAGTTAAAATTTGTTGCTTAAAAAGCTTCTTTTATAGACAATTTACTTATATTAATTAAGAGTATTAATAAATTAGGTATTATAGATGTGTTATGAGAACTTGATATAGTCATGTGTAAGTTTGAATTTCCTAAAATCAAGTGGACATCGATACCAATTTAGTGGTTGACGTTCGATAAATCCTAAAAGCGAATAGAGAGTTAAAAGGGCCTCTACGCAAGCAAGCTTACGCCCACGTAAAATGTAGTTTATGTAAATAGATAATACCTTTAAAATCCGATTGAAAATATATGTATAATTGACACGAAATCCAATAATACGATGCAAATTGCGTTTGTGTTTTGCGCCAAGCCGTTTACGGCAACGTATAATAAATTAAAGTGTTAATTGAGACAGTTATATGATACGGGAACTCCATACGCCGCACCTATGGGACGGAATGAATGTTTAATGGGATTTAGATGCAATGGTTATTGCCTGTTTTATGGGGGATCAGTCAAATGCGAAAACGCAAATCAGTTCGATATTGCCATCCGAACTGGCCATGCAAACGCTCTACCGCCATGAGAATGCTTTAAAATGGACCTCAATTAATCTGTTTTCGGGAACTACCGAGGAATTTTTCTGAGAGGGCACATATACATATAAACGAAAGTGTTTTGACCTATATGACCCTAGGATGCAGCGGAAGTGTCGTAACGGAAACAGAAGCGGACACAGAAGTAAATAGTAAACATGGTAAGCAAGCGGAAGCGGATTGCGGATGCGGAAGTGTATTGATTTAAGGTGACTCTTTCATGCAGTGGACTGTTCGCGAATATTTTACATTTGCATCGTTAATATCAACAAAATAATCCCAAATGGAACTTCTTTTTGGCTTCATAATTGCACTTTTAACTTAAAATTTACACCACTGGCCAAACACTATACAAAATAAATAAACACTATAAAAGTATTTGTTTAGATTTCCTATAAAAAATATTTAAAAACTATGTAGCTGTTGCCTGGTCCTTTTTTTTTTAAATACACATTTACAAGGCCTGGAATTATAGCTGTTAACTTTCTCTTTGGGATTTTATGGGTTATGTGCAGCCAGATCGAAACTTGAAGACAAAAAAAAAAGGTTCAAGGAAGAGACAGGCAGTTTTATTTTTAGTGATGAGATTCAGTTTTGAAACGAAGTACTTTACACTTGAAAACATTTTAACTTATGTTTAACATTGTGTAGGTAGGTATATTTTCTAATTTTAAATGTAGTTTCCAAAACTTTATTGTAAAATTATGATTAGGGTTGAAGGGCTGGCCGGCCATGAAAGCTTATGCCTGTATACACTTACTCGGCTTTTAACTCGTCAATGTTGAAGTGAATGTTACTGCAATCTTTTGAATACATGTACTATAGAATCTTTAATATTTCTTTTTAATTGAAGCTGTTCTCACTAGTTTCTTGTATTTTATGTTTTTTATCAAAACAGCTTTTTTTAGGAGTAATTTGGATCATTCTTTTAATATATCATGTGTATTACCCTGTGGCGATTCATATAGTTTTATTTGTTATAGTGCATAGCCGTTGTATTCTTGTATAAATATTCTTTAATCTTTCTAAACAACTCCATTTCTGTACTACCCGCTCTGTATCTTTTCTTTTCTATACAAATAACTTAATTTCCTTCGTACTTTCCTATAATCTCTTAATAACATTTCAACCCTGTGACTAAGTCCGTGATATTTATTGTTCTTGTTACTTTCTAATTTCAATTTTACGATGGGTTTCTTCGGAGCTTTGTAATGTTTTTGACGTGACAACGTCTTATAATTCGATGGAGCCGGCTGCACGCACGAAAAAACATGACTCATGCGGCGTTACCTCGCTCTGAGGCG
>NW_020439817.1:0-8573 GCF_000699045.2 Agrilus planipennis
TGAAGTACTTCGAGGATCGGAAAAAACGTTGGCACAAGTGTATAATATCTAGTGAGGATTACTTTGAAGAGGGCAAAATAGATAACACAAAATTCGCGATACATTTTGGACAGACCTCATATTTAAGTATAGCTATATAGACCTATACAGTCCGACCTTAAAAGGGTTAGATAATCTAATTCGTACAATCAACATTTGCCATCTTCACTTGTTCGACTTAATGGAAGTTCGAGTTAGAGAAGGAAAAAGTTATTTGTACAGAATAATTTTTGAATTTTTACACTATTCTATAATGATTTGACATATTGGAAGTCATTTTTATATATAGGAATGATATAAGCTTGTCATTATTACAGTTTAATTACATTATGCATTTTTATGGTTGTTGGTTTTCTGATCGTCATTGAAGTCTTATTCTTCTCAACGTTTCGAGGACTCAGGAAACCTGTCAGACTCCGACAGACCACCCTAGGAAGAAGATCTCCTGAAGATGTCGTCTGTGCGACTCGAGGAAACGTTTAGAAGTACAAGGCCAAAAAAAACGAAAACCAACAATCACATCGACGACGGCTGGCGAATGCTTGTATATTTTTGTAAATTTGTTCGGCACCGGGTCCTTTTCTAGACAAATACGCTGAATCAGTTCTAAAACTAATAAATCACAGACTGAACGGTTTTTAAAGTGACCCATAGCTTTTCTGGTGTCAGCGAAAATTCGTTTAGAAACGACAACACTACATTTTCTTGCATTTGCGCCAATAGCACTCGATTGTGCAGTTCCTATTAGCTCAGGTGCTCTGCCAAAAACGACCAATTTATATCGTAGATATTCGCGTACCTACAATACCTATGTGAACGCCAAATGGCCTGTATAAATACTCCCACTGAATAGAGTCGATTCTCGATAAGATAAATGCCAAATTACAAAACAAATACGTTGTTTGTTTGTTTGTTTATCTGATACATAAGTTGCTTATGTTTGTATCATTATCAAATTCAAGAAGTAGCCAAAATGTAATATCCAAATACTTCTATTATTCAAAATATGAAATCACAACGAGCTAAAGTACACTCAAGTGGAAACATGTTGAAACGGTTTTAAAGATTGATTTATTCTTGTGAATTTCTGGTGAGAAGGTAGGTTAGGTTAGATGGGACGGTAGGACAGCTTCTGAGGCATAAAGGACTATTTAGAAACATGCTAGAAGCAAAAGCAGAAGACCTAGATAACATTACTGTCTAGTCTCCGGAAGATATTACTAAAAGTAGTTAGTTCATCGTCCGCTAAAAGGAATCTTTACGTTATACATTCGCCCGAGGTACAGCACTCGCGCTTTAACGTGGCTCAAATGTAATGAAAGTGGCGCGGTCGGCAGACGTCGAAGAAGAAATGAACTAAAGCTAGATTCACACTATCGGTCAAGCCACGGTGCGGTTACTGTCAGGTAAAATATTACAGCATAAAGGAACGGTCAGGTCACGGTCCAGTCAATTAACCCTACTATTTCTATCCAACGATATTTCGATGTGACCATGACTGTACTACGACATGATCGTGACCCAATAGATAATATAAATCAGGCTTAAGATCACTTAGTGACCTGGCAGTGGGGTCACATTAATTATTTCAGGGTGCAATATACCGCCCATCCATTTCCACAATACAAGCGATCAAATGGACCATAGTTTACTATGAAATTGATAATCTACATTAATAAGACGCAGTGTCTACGGACTCTCAGGGGTCAATAGCATTAAAGGCACTCTTGATAAGAATGTATTTAGGTTTGTTGTTTTTGTGTCACGTTAAAGCGCGAGAATAATACTTGGGGGTTGTTATAGAAACTTGCGTTATTCTAACAATTAGCATCACTACTTCCCATTGTCGTTCTTACTTATATATAGGACAATTTGATCTCCAAAGTTTGCGTTGTTCTATAATAAGCCTTTGTTTACTGTCGATGTTTCTTTTAAGTTGGTTGTGTGAAAGGCGCTAATGGTAGACTTCTCAAACAAAGAAGTCAATGTATTTGTCAGAGTGAAGGGTAAATTGATAAGTTCGACTTTGTGTAATCGTAATGTCGGTAAACACGTCCCCAAATGATTCAATTAAGAAGAACTCAAATACAGCTATACTTCGTTTAGTTTCTGTAGCGATGTGACCTTCAGTTTGATCGGCGCAAAGAAGAAAAGAACGCACTAGACCAGAAAAGAAAGGAGACAACTCTCGGCGAAACTCTTAACCGGTGAGGAGCGTATAATCCGTACAGTACTGCACGGAAAAATTGACCATTTTATCCACTACAATTGCATTGCTCAAATGTGCTGTTATTGGTACCATTTACTACTGAAAATATCAACGAGATGTTTATTTATATTTGAAGACATATTAAAGGCTTTAACGCTTGTTTTCGACTCGCACTACTATTCATGATTGAACAAAACTTTTGGCAGGTACTGTATGAAAAAGTATGTTTAATGAACAAGAGTCGAGAGTATAATGAGCTTTTTTCTTCCTACGTACGATTTTGCCAGCGCGCATCCAAGACATTGGAAGGGGCACATCGCTAGAGAAAGTAAATGAAGTATAATACTCGACTTATATTTAGGCGATTTCTTTTTCTTAATATCTTATCTACAAAGTTAAAAAGTATAATTAAGGATGTTGAGGATAATAAGAAGGTGTATCAGTCAATCTTGAAATGGGAAATGCAATTTAACGGGTTGGACTCTAACGAGAGCGTAGTTTCCTCATTTTAGAGACCCGCATCGTCTTCGTGTCCGTTTCACAATGAGCGGTAATTTGTGGCGAGAAGTTATTCATTACAGAGAAATAGAGATATAGATACGAGTACAATATAGATTTCTTAGTAAATATCTTTGCCTTTAACAAAGGATCCAACTTTAGAAGGAACTTTGATTGCTACGAGACGCTTTGAACAGAATTTAACTGTAATTTTGATGAGAATTGAAAAACCGTCATAGGTACAGGATTTTTAGCTACTTATTGAGTGTCCTGGAATAAAATTCATAATTTTTTCTGAATAATCGGGGAGTTAGACAGTAGAATTAGAAGAAAGAGCGAATTGATAACTAATTAATAACAGAATGAGACATCAATTAGTTAAATAAAAGCAGTAGAAAAAGGTGTTTAAATATGTGACAGTTTGTGACATATTTTGATTATAAAAAATTAGACCCTTTTGAAATATTATACTGAAAATTCAATTTCTGAATTTTTTACCCACTACACGCTACCTCAAATTAATGAGGGAAAAATTGTTGCTGTTGTCACACCCCCGCCGGGAATCGAACCCGGGACCTTTGGCTTTACGCACCAATGTTCTGACCACTAAACTACGAGAGGTGACAACAACAACCACGACCAACCGACCTACAAGGTTAACGATCCGTCGAACTAATGTAACTATATACTGAATATACTATGATTAAACATACATATAATTTAGATATCTTTTAGAAGTGAGTTAGTTTAATATGAAATATTATTCTGAAAATTCATTTCTGAATTTTTTACCCACTACACGCTACCTCAAATTAATGAGGGAAAAATTGTTGCTGTTGTCACACCCCCGTCGGGAATCGAACCCGGGACCTTTGGCTTTACGCACCAATGTTCTGACCACTAAACTACGAGAGGTGACAACAACAACCACGACCAACCGACCTACAAGGTTAACGATCCGTCGAACTAATGTAACTATATACTGAATATACTATGATTAAACATACATATAATTTAGATATCTTTTAGAAGTGAGTTAGTTTAATATGAAATATTATTCTGAAAATTCATTTCTGAATTTTTTACCCACTACACGCTACCTCAAATTAATGAGGGAAAAATTGTTGCTGTTGTCACACCCCCGTCGGGAATCGAACCCGGGACCTTTGGCTTTACGCACCAATGTTCTGACCACTAAACTACGAGAGGTGACAACAACAACCACGACCAACCGACCTACAAGGTTAACGATCCGTCGAACTAATGTAACTATATACTGAATATACTATGATTAAACATACATATAATTTAGATATCTTTTAGAAGTGAGTTAGTTTAATATGAAATATTATTCTGAAAATTCATTTCTGAATTTTTTACCCACTACACGCTACCTCAAATTAATGAGGGAAAAATTGTTGCTGTTGTCACACCCCCGTCGGGAATCGAACCCGGGACCTTTGGCTTTACGCACCAATGTTCTGACCACTAAACTACGAGAGGTGACAACAACAACCACGACCAACCGACCTACAAGGTTAACGATCCGTCGAACTAATGTAACTATATACTGAATATACTATGATTAAACATACATATAATTTAGATATCTTTTAGAAGTGAGTTAGTTTAATATGAAATATTATTCTGAAAATTCATTTCTGAATTTTTTACCCACTACACGCTACCTCAAATTAATGAGGGAAAAATTGTTGCTGTTGTCACACCCCCGTCGGGAATCGAACCCGGGACCTTTGGCTTTACGCACCAATGTTCTGACCACTAAACTACGAGAGGTGACAACAACAACCACGACCAACCGACCTACAAGGTTAACGATCCGTCGAACTAATGTAACTATATACTGAATATACTATGATTAAACATACATATAATTTAGATATCTTTTAGAAGTGAGTTAGTTTAATATGAAATATTATTCTGAAAATTCATTTCTGAATTTTTTACCCACTACACGCTACCTCAAATTAATGAGGGAAAAATTGTTGCTGTTGTCACACCCCCGTCGGGAATCGAACCCGGGACCTTTGGCTTTACGCACCAATGTTCTGACCACTAAACTACGAGAGGTGACAACAACAACCACGACCAACCGACCTACAAGGTTAACGATCCGTCGAACTAATGTAACTATATACTGAATATACTATGATTAAACATACATATAATTTAGATATCTTTTAGAAGTGAGTTAGTTTAATATGAAATATTATTCTGAAAATTCATTTCTGAATTTTTTACCCACTACACGCTACCTCAAATTAATGAGGGAAAAATTGTTGCTGTTGTCACACCCCCGTCGGGAATCGAACCCGGGACCTTTGGCTTTACGCACCAATGTTCTGACCACTAAACTACGAGAGGTGACAACAACAACCACGACCAACCGACCTACAAGGTTAACGATCCGTCGAACTAATGTAACTATATACTGAATATACTATGATTAAACATACATATAATTTAGATATCTTTTAGAAGTGAGTTAGTTTAATATGAAATATTATTCTGAAAATTCATTTCTGAATTTTTTACCCACTACACGCTACCTCAAATTAATGAGGGAAAAATTGTTGCTGTTGTCACACCCCCGTCGGGAATCGAACCCGGGACCTTTGGCTTTACGCACCAATGTTCTGACCACTAAACTACGAGAGGTGACAACAACAACCACGACCAACCGACCTACAAGGTTAACGATCCGTCGAACTAATGTAACTATATACTGAATATACTATGATTAAACATACATATAATTTAGATATCTTTTAGAAGTGAGTTAGTTTAATATGAAATATTATTCTGAAAATTCATTTCTGAATTTTTTACCCACTACACGCTACCTCAAATTAATGAGGGAAAAATTGTTGCTGTTGTCACACCCCCGTCGGGAATCGAACCCGGGACCTTTGGCTTTACGCACCAATGTTCTGACCACTAAACTACGAGAGGTGACAACAACAACCACGACCAACCGACCTACAAGGTTAACGATCCGTCGAACTAATGTAACTATATACTGAATATACTATGATTAAACATACATATAATTTAGATATCTTTTAGAAGTGAGTTAGTTTAATATGAAATATTATTCTGAAAATTCATTTCTGAATTTTTTACCCACTACACGCTACCTCAAATTAATGAGGGAAAAATTGTTGCTGTTGTCACACCCCCGTCGGGAATCGAACCCGGGACCTTTGGCTTTACGCACCAATGTTCTGACCACTAAACTACGAGAGGTGACAACAACAACCACGACCAACCGACCTACAAGGTTAACGATCCGTCGAACTAATGTAACTATATACTGAATATACTATGATTAAACATACATATAATTTAGATATCTTTTAGAAGTGAGTTAGTTTAATATGAAATATTATTCTGAAAATTCATTTCTGAATTTTTTACCCACTACACGCTACCTCAAATTAATGAGGGAAAAATTGTTGCTGTTGTCACACCCCCGTCGGGAATCGAACCCGGGACCTTTGGCTTTACGCACCAATGTTCTGACCACTAAACTACGAGAGGTGACAACAACAACCACGACCAACCGACCTACAAGGTTAACGATCCGTCGAACTAATGTAACTATATACTGAATATACTATGATTAAACATACATATAATTTAGATATCTTTTAGAAGTGAGTTAGTTTAATATGAAATATTATTCTGAAAATTCATTTCTGAATTTTTTACCCACTACACGCTACCTCAAATTAATGAGGGAAAAATTGTTGCTGTTGTCACACCCCCGTCGGGAATCGAACCCGGGACCTTTGGCTTTACGCACCAATGTTCTGACCACTAAACTACGAGAGGTGACAACAACAACCACGACCAACCGACCTACAAGGTTAACGATCCGTCGAACTAATGTAACTATATACTGAATATACTATGATTAAACATACATATAATTTAGATATCTTTTAGAAGTGAGTTAGTTTAATATGAAATATTATTCTGAAAATTCATTTCTGAATTTTTTACCCACTACACGCTACCTCAAATTAATGAGGGAAAAATTGTTGCTGTTGTCACACCCCCGTCGGGAATCGAACCCGGGACCTTTGGCTTTACGCACCAATGTTCTGACCACTAAACTACGAGAGGTGACAACAACAACCACGACCAACCGACCTACAAGGTTAACGATCCGTCGAACTAATGTAACTATATACTGAATATACTATGATTAAACATACATATAATTTAGATATCTTTTAGAAGTGAGTTAGTTTAATATGAAATATTATTCTGAAAATTCATTTCTGAATTTTTTACCCACTACACGCTACCTCAAATTAATGAGGGAAAAATTGTTGCTGTTGTCACACCCCCGTCGGGAATCGAACCCGGGACCTTTGGCTTTACGCACCAATGTTCTGACCACTAAACTACGAGAGGTGACAACAACAACCACGACCAACCGACCTACAAGGTTAACGATCCGTCGAACTAATGTAACTATATACTGAATATACTATGATTAAACATACATATAATTTAGATATCTTTTAGAAGTGAGTTAGTTTAATATGAAATATTATTCTGAAAATTCATTTCTGAATTTTTTACCCACTACACGCTACCTCAAATTAATGAGGGAAAAATTGTTGCTGTTGTCACACCCCCGTCGGGAATCGAACCCGGGACCTTTGGCTTTACGCACCAATGTTCTGACCACTAAACTACGAGAGGTGACAACAACAACCACGACCAACCGACCTACAAGGTTAACGATCCGTCGAACTAATGTAACTATATACTGAATATACTATGATTAAACATACATATAATTTAGATATCTTTTAGAAGTGAGTTAGTTTAATATGAAATATTATTCTGAAAATTCATTTCTGAATTTTTTACCCACTACACGCTACCTCAAATTAATGAGGGAAAAATTGTTGCTGTTGTCACACCCCCGTCGGGAATCGAACCCGGGACCTTTGGCTTTACGCACCAATGTTCTGACCACTAAACTACGAGAGGTGACAACAACAACCACGACCAACCGACCTACAAGGTTAACGATCCGTCGAACTAATGTAACTATATACTGAATATACTATGATTAAACATACATATAATTTAGATATCTTTTAGAAGTGAGTTAGTTTAATATGAAATATTATTCTGAAAATTCATTTCTGAATTTTTTACCCACTACACGCTACCTCAAATTAATGAGGGAAAAATTGTTGCTGTTGTCACACCCCCGTCGGGAATCGAACCCGGGACCTTTGGCTTTACGCACCAATGTTCTGACCACTAAACTACGAGAGGTGACAACAACAACCACGACCAACCGACCTACAAGGTTAACGATCCGTCGAACTAATGTAACTATATACTGAATATACTATGATTAAACATACATATAATTTAGATATCTTTTAGAAGTGAGTTAGTTTAATNTGTTTAATACGCTGGTATGGGCCAGTCGGTGAGGAGTCGGATATTTAAATATTGCCAAGAAATGTGGAAATGAATTTAATTGGTTCGTCTTAACTTCAAAATGGAAATCCTTATTTTTTCCCCCTTCAGAGATGTCTATACTTCGTTTAGTTTCTCTAGCGATGTGACCTTCAGTTTGACCGGCGCAAAGTAGAAAAGAACAGCACTAGGCCAGAAAAGAAAGGAGACAATTCTCGGTCAAACTCTCAACCGGTGAGGAGCGTAGAATCCGTACAGTACTGCACGGAAAAATTGACCATTTTATTCATTAAAATTGCATTGCTCAAATATGCTGTTATTGGTATCAATTACTACTGAAAATATCAACGAG
>NW_020439818.1:0-3864 GCF_000699045.2 Agrilus planipennis
GTTAGAAAAACTATACCATACGTATACAGGGTAATTATCCCGAATGACACCTCCATAATACTTTAAAGGAAAATATTGGTTTACAACATACCTATATGATGCACGAGGGTGAGTTTTTAAGTTCGAGAAATGGGTAGCTAGGTCATTAGTGAGGGTACTGACTCGAGTCATTACGAATTAAGCAACTCATTATTAGTAGATATAAATACCGTGTTTTATCGTAATTAGGTGAGTAGTCTTTGACTATCGTCGACGAAACAAGTGAATCTCGAACAAATTGTGAAATATGAAGAAAATCCAGTACAGCCCTCTTATAAAGTTCCTTACAAAGCAAGGAAAATAAGTCCAACAATACCGGAAGAGATGTCATCTGTTTAAGCGGACTCTTGCCCAGGTAAAACCACGGTTTACAAGTGGCATACCCTCTTTAAGCAAGGCAGGGACTCACATGAAGACTACCCACGGTCAGACCGGCCAATTGAGGTGACCACTCCGGAAACCATGCAAAAAGTCGAAAAATTAACATTGGAAGGTGCCCGACTTGAGGAGAAACAGCTCGCAGAAATGGTAGGAGTATCAGATACAACCATTTTTTAAAAATTTTCACGGTCATCTTGACATGACTAAAGTTCAATACTAATTTGAAATCATTTTTCCGATTTTTTATTTACAAACTACCTCAAATTAATGAGGGAAAAATTGTTGCTGTTGTCACACCCGCGCCGGGTATCGAACCCGGGACCTTTGTCTTTACGCACCAATGTTCTAGCACTAAACTACGAGAGGTGACAAGGTCGGTTAGTCGTGGTTGCTGTTTTCACCTCTCGTAGTTTAGTGGTAGAACATTGGTGCGTAAAGCCAAAGGTCCCGGCGGGGTGCGACAACAGCAACAATTTTTCCCTCATTAATTTGAGGTAGTTTGTAGTGGGTAAATAAAAAATCGAGAAAATGATTTCAAATTAATATTGCACTATTAAGTAACTAACAATATCATAGGATTTCATATATTTAACATATTCATCAGTTCTTTGGAAACTATATCAAATATTTAATAATATGTGTGGTTATGATCAACGAGAAATGTATTTACCCCTGGTATAATAATTCACTAGCACTTTGTTTCTCATGTTCATGGTCGTGTAGTCGGAACTGTAGTCACTTGCTGCGTTCTGAACGCTCATTTGTTAAATTAGGAAATGTTTCGTGAGGAGAACAGACAAAGTAAAAAGAGATAACCTAATAATAGTAAGCGGTGCAGCGGTTAGAGGTTGCTTAGGTACGCAAAAGATCGGGGTCGGCTTTATAACTAACTAGTTGGAACTAGATCCTTAAACAAGCGTCTTTCTTTCCTAAATTCCTGAGAATGTTGAACTTTCTTTCTATTACACATGAATTGGTGTAATGTTATTCCTTTTTCTTTACCAGTGTCCGCTGCAATTCCTATCTGACATCTCTTTTCTATGTTTACGGTATTCCCTACAACGTCTGTCGTGAGTATGAGTGGGCTAGCCCAGAGTTGTATTTTAACTTTGTACAAGCGCCAACTTTGGCCCACACCTAATCTAATCGTACATGGGGGGGAAAACCTCCAATAAGGCAATTAATATACTTTATTCGAATACCAAAAGGAAAAACGTATGACACTCATGCAATTTTTTCTGCGGAGATAGAGCTTCTTCTGAAAAGAGAATGGGTTGCTTCGATTTCATTTTTAAGTTATACATACTTCTTGTAGGGAGTCGAGAGTAAATTTGTAGTATGAAACGGAAATTGAGTGCGCACATGCAAGCGTGGGTTTATAACTAATAAGCAGTTAATTTGATTTCGGTGGTTGCAGCTATTCTCTAATTGTGGGGAGCTTACAAGTAGGTATAACTTGGTATAAACACCATTTAGCCTGTTTTTAACCCCTTCCCTCCCATGGATTATCATGATTTTATCCTCGTCCTCTTCTCCATGGAACAACGTGATCTTGGTAAAATTTTTGATGCGAAATTTTCGTAGAAATTTTACTGTATTTTAGTTCTTTATTTAAAGCCATCTTATACAGTAAATGTGTAAGGTGTCTATCACAGCAAATATGTCATCTTCATTACGATTATTACATTTAGGTAATGGAGATCGATCTATTCCTAGATCCTCTACTTCTATCCGCCAAAATCTTCATTTTTTTAGTAATAAAAAACCTTTCATCTTTTTTTATTTGTGCCACTGCTTGATTATTGTTTTTATATAAGGTTTGTTAAAAGATTTGCGATAATTAGGGACTTACCCCAAAATAAGCATCTTACTTGTCTTATATACAAGGTTATATAATATAATATAAGTAGCGTACTGTTTCAAAATTTGAAGATAATTTAACACTTGCTCAGAAATCACATAATTTCCAAAATATCTCATACAATGCAGTTTGAGTAGGAAATAGGTTATCTGAACTGATGCTGTTCTGATTCAGGTCTAAAGGCGGTTGTGTGTTGAACATGCTTGCTAACGTTTCGCTAACACGAGTGGCGAATTTCTTCAGTCTACATCCAGTATCGGAGATGAAAGGATATTTAAAACGTGTTTTAAGAATGGCTCGCTCCGAGATAAGTAGACCCCGAACCATTGGCCACGAAACACTCCTCCTACTCGGATTGGACTGATGCTGTTTTGATTCGGGTTCTAAATGTCGTCGTGCATTGAAGTTGCGAGCTTCTTTAGAAGTTTTTCCATCTCCGAAGCTGAATGTAGACTATCACGCCAACACACACGATCTTTAGACCCGAATCAGAACAGCATTAGTTCACCTACTGGCCACGAAAGTCTTTACCAATTTGATAGGTTATTTGATGTTGATCAACTCCATGGTTAATTAAATTTTTGTTTTATTTTTTGCTGCTGGAAGAATATAATTTACAACTGCAAAATCTGGGTCAGCCAAGTAATGTAGGTGGCTTCATGTGATATGATATGAAAATGTGGTAAACGTTAGGTAGTAATTTAAATCGTCCAACTTTTTGTAGTGGGTTTGGAAGGTTAATTAATGTTTGCGGTTTCAGTAGGGGGTAGTTTGTAAAATCTGAAAACGAATTAGGGAAATTATTATCAGTAGAATGAAACGAAATATATCTTCGCATGCCCTTTCCCTTGTTTTCGCGACGGTTTAAGAATAAAAAAAAGGAAACACAACCTTTGCGGGGAAGATTTACGATCTTATTTTAAAAGCGTTGTTACAACGCAGAACTTTTTTAAACAAAAAGCGGTTTTACGATACGAGTTATCTTCCCTTATGGTTCCATTATTCACAGTTGATGTATTTACATGAGAAACGAACATGAAAATTACTTTACACTCATTCCATTGAAATGAGTACAAAGCATGTCAATTTATTCAGAGTTTATTTTAGCATTTCAACTAAATCTTTTTTCTGTTCTTCTTCAAACACATTTCAAATAATGTACGGGTAGGTTTTAATTTAACTCAATTAAGGTTGTTAAAAGGAAACCTTTTATGGCTACAATTACAAAATCAACCGAATTTGTATAACTTTTTGTAGTTTCAAATGAAATAAAAAACAATTCGAGGAACATTCAGATACCCAAGTATTACATTTTTCTTATTTTTGTAGTTGGAGGAGAATTGGAGAATTCAAAATCTTTTTATGTTTATTTCCTACTGGATATGGATTAAGTTCAAACATGGATTAGTAATTATAGGGTTGTTCAGAAAGTCATTTGGTTTTTTTTGTGGAAATGAAACACAGTTTTCGTATAATAAACAAATACTTTATTAAATTATATATTGACCGTTCTGGTCCAATACCTTTTGCCATCTTTCTGGTAGTAGCATAATTCCACGCTCATAAAATTTTTGGTCTTTGCT
>NW_020439818.1:5430-9003 GCF_000699045.2 Agrilus planipennis
GAAACACTGATAATTTTAGAGGTTTCTAATGTGATGTCGTAATTAAACACATTTTTTGCGCTTACATTGCAAACGCTGGCTGAACCCTACGAGATAGATCAAAATAATATACTATAGTCTGGTACGCCTTAAAAAGGTCCAAGATGGTATATGTCTATCTCTTAAGAATAACCCACAATAACCATTTTTTATCCATTACTTCTTATGAGAAATAATAGCTTAATTACGAAGCAATTTTAAGCAATACAGCATTAATTCTTATCCAATTAAGTAGTTTTAAATACATTGTGCATGTAAGATAGATCAATATGGCCCTTTACAGCATGTAATTTAAATGAATATTTTCGAAGATATACAGATTTAAACTACAGAGACATAGCGGTTGCGGCGGTACCAGCCAGGCGGCCGGTTTGTACTGTCGAATAACCAGAAAAGCTGTGAATGTTGTAAATAAAGACATTCTGTAGTATATTTAGTATATGAGCGAATCCGACATGCATATTTTTATTAGTAAAAAACTGACCTCAATACTTTGCTTATATGCACAAACCTGCACTAAAAACTAGTGATTAGCAAAATTGATCTTGGTCTTGTAGAAAATTCAAGACCAAGACTAAAACCAAGACCATGATTGTCTTCACACTAGCAAAGCCAAGACCAAGTCTAAAACCAAAACCGTATATGCATGACCAAGGCCAGCAAATAGAAAAATTTGTGTTTAGAAAGATAATAAAAAAAAAACGTAAGTATCAGATTAAATGAGCAAGTCTCAGACTTCAAACGCAAGACTAAAAACTCAAGAGGTGTAGCATGATATGATATGATAATTTCTCCTACTATTTTTTTTTCACCCTTTTATTTTCCACACTCGGATGTGGAATATTGTTTTCAATTTTAACNATATATCTGTAGCTGCTGACTTTAGGCACGTTTTAATGCAGTTTCATTCTGTCTCTATGTCCCTGTCATTCGTTTCTCCCGCCGCCTTTAGTATTTCGTCTGGCCTGATATATCTGTAGCTGCTGACTTTAGGCACGTTTTAATGCAGTTTCATTCTGTCTCTATGTCCCTGTCATTCGTTTCTCCCGCCGCCTTTAGTATTTCGTCTGGCCTGATATATCTGTAGCTGCTGACTTTAGGCACGTTTTAATGCAGTTTCATTCTGTCTCTATGTCCCTGTCATTCGTTTCTCCCGCCGCCTTTAGTATTTCGTCTGGCCTGATATATCTGTAGCTGCTGACTTTAGGCACGTTTTAATGCAGTTTCATTCTGTCTCTATGTCCCTGTCATTCGTTTCTCCCGCCGCCTTTAGTATTTCGTCTGGCCTGATATATCTGTAGCTGCTGACTTTAGGCACGTTTTAATGCAGTTTCATTCTGTCTCTATGTCCCTGTCATTCGTTTCTCCCGCCGCCTTTAGTATTTCGTCTGGCCTGATATATCTGTAGCTGCTGACTTTAGGCACGTTTTAATGCAGTTTCATTCTGTCTCTATGTCCCTGTCATTCGTTTCTCCCGCCGCCTTTAGTATTTCGTCTGGCCTGATATATCTGTAGCTGCTGACTTTAGGCACGTTTTAATGCAGTTTCATTCTGTCTCTATGTCCCTGTCATTCGTTTCTCCCGCCGCCTTTAGTATTTCGTCTGGCCTGATATATCTGTAGCTGCTGACTTTAGGCACGTTTTAATGCAGTTTCATTCTGTCTCTATGTCCCTGTCATTCGTTTCTCCCGCCGCCTTTAGTATTTCGTCTGGCCTGATATATCTGTAGCTGCTGACTTTAGGCACGTTTTAATGCAGTTTCATTCTGTCTCTATGTCCCTGTCATTCGTTTCTCCCGCCGCCTTTAGTATTTCGTCTGGCCTGATATATCTGTAGCTGCTGACTTTAGGCACGTTTTAATGCAGTTTCATTCTGTCTCTATGTCCCTGTCATTCGTTTCTCCCGCCGCCTTTAGTATTTCGTCTGGCCTGATATATCTGTAGCTGCTGACTTTAGGCACGTTTTAATGCAGTTTCATTCTGTCTCTATGTCCCTGTCATTCGTTTCTCCCGCCGCCTTTAGTATTTCGTCTGGCCTGATATATCTGTAGCTGCTGACTTTAGGCACGTTTTAATGCAGTTTCATTCTGTCTCTATGTCCCTGTCATTCGTTTCTCCCGCCGCCTTTAGTATTTCGTCTGGCCTGATATATCTGTAGCTGCTGACTTTAGGCACGTTTTAATGCAGTTTCATTCTGTCTCTATGTCCCTGTCATTCGTTTCTCCCGCCGCCTTTAGTATTTCGTCTGGCCTGATATATCTGTAGCTGCTGACTTTAGGCACGTTTTAATGCAGTTTCATTCTGTCTCTATGTCCCTGTCATTCGTTTCTCCCGCCGCCTTTAGTATTTCGTCTGGCCTGATATATCTGTAGCTGCTGACTTTAGGCACGTTTTAATGCAGTTTCATTCTGTCTCTATGTCCCTGTCATTCGTTTCTCCCGCCGCCTTTAGTATTTCGTCTGGCCTGATATATCTGTAGCTGCTGACTTTAGGCACGTTTTAATGCAGTTTCATTCTGTCTCTATGTCCCTGTCATTCGTTTCTCCCGCCGCCTTTAGTATTTCGTCTGGCCTGATATATCTGTAGCTGCTGACTTTAGGCACGTTTTAATGCAGTTTCATTCTGTCTCTATGTCCCTGTCATTCGTTTCTCCCGCCGCCTTTAGTATTTCGTCTGGCCTGATATATCTGTAGCTGCTGACTTTAGGCACGTTTTAATGCAGTTTCATTCTGTCTCTATGTCCCTGTCATTCGTTTCTCCCGCCGCCTTTAGTATTTCGTCTGTCTTTTTATCTAGCCTATCACGCGTTTCGTTACCGTCTCCTACCTTCCCTCTTTTTCAATTTAAGATTGATCTTCATAACTACTAAATTATGATCGCTATCTAAATCTGCTCCTGGATAACTCCTATAGTCCTTCACTTGATTTTTAAATCATTGCCTAACAAGTATGTAATCCAACTGATATCTCCCTAAATCATCCGGCATCTTCCACGTATAGCGCCCCCTAACGTGATGGTTAAATAAAGTATTCGCGACGGTTAAGTTATGTTTATCGCAAAGTTCTATCAGTCTATCTCCCCTAACATTTCTATTGCCTAATCCAAAAGAACCTGCTATTGCATCCACTTTACCCTCACCTACTGTTCAGAAATAGTTAAGCATGTGGGATGTTCTAGTTTTATGGCTATGAGAAGATTAACTAAGGATAGGAAAATGTGGAGGTGCGTGTCCAACCAGTCTTAGGACTGACGACCTTATGATAATGACCGAAACATTCTGCGATCTGTCATTGATCTCCAAAGTTCGACACACTCCAACAGTTTTTTTATGTCAAAACAGGCACGCGTGGCCCAACGAGCGCATATTAATTTTGCTAATAAACTATGCATGTTTTAAAAAATTTATGAACCGATTGTAATACAGTGCTGGAAGAAATAATAACTCAAAGTTTCAGGTAGATATAACCAAAACATTTATAGGAATTTGGAATCTACCGAAAGGATTATCTAGCGCAAAAAAAAAGTGAACTACTTA
>NW_020439819.1:0-4052 GCF_000699045.2 Agrilus planipennis
GAAAGGATTAGATCAAAAGGGTTTTAAAGTGGCGTATTAATCTTTTAATGTTATATATAAAAGAAATTTTGAGTGCTGTACAGGGCAAAGTAGTATTATGTAGTTAGTATCAGCAATTTCTTATGCTGAAGTGTACGATGTGTTGCATAGCTATTTAGAAACAATTCCTCTAAATTTTAATCATTGATTACTATACATCTATTAAAAAACCATAATGGCCGACATCAGTGACAATGCGACAACAATTGAAAAAGAATGATGGCCGACACTACGTCATAGTGGAGCATTAAAAATGGCCGGGGGCAGGGGGAAGAACTAGTACCCATAATAATAATTTCCACAATGAATGAGTTACAAAAGATGTACCTAAATATATACATATGTCGATAGTTATCGGTTGCTTATCGACAACTACTAATATTTATCGATAGTTAACGATGTATCGATTGTTATCAGTTGCTAATATTAGTATCTATACACCGATAACTCTGGATTTATCGTTATTTTTTTGTTATCGGTAGCCGATAACCGATAACCTAACCAGTAACTAAAATGGGTTATCGCTCAATGCTATTCATGACCACAAAGCTTATCATTAGTTATTTTGCTATAGACACAACTTAAGTGTGTAGGTGGTTTATTTAACGTTGCACACAGAATATACACCCCATTCTTCTTTGTTTGGTATTGAATTAGTTACTAAATTAGTTTAAATCCAAAAGCTTATTCTTTTTTCTCAAAATTTGCTACTATGACACTTTCTCATACGGAAATACCTTCGTTTCTTCACAACTGTAGATCTTGGAGTCGTTCAAGTGAAGAAAATTCGCAGAAGCCCTAATTTCCATTATTATTTGTTTTCACTTTCTATATATGTTTTGTTAGTATAATCCTGATAATAATATTTTACTTAATTATTAATTATTTATCAGTTTGAATTTCAACATGCGTCAGCAGGTACAGCTCTTTTCAGTAACATTTAAGAATCATTATTATTTTCACTGTTACATACTGATCACATCTGCCATATGTCTATTAACAAGTATATTATGTTATATAATGACTTATGGTCAGCGGTTTCCAATTCTGTTTTATAAATATAATACATATTCATAATTTCCTTATTAACGATACTGTATTGACTTCACTGTAACTTCAAAAAAAATATTTCTAGTGTCCTGGTTTTTAAAGGTCAGGGTCGTTCTAAAGCAGCCAACAGGATCGTTAGGAGTAGAAAAATTCGATAAATATGGATGGTTAGGAACAGTTATGTCAAATATTTCATTATTCGTAAATTTTATCTTACCCAACCTAACCTTAATTAATATAACCTAACAGAAAATAGTCTAATAACTCTTCTTAAGAATTAAGAAGCAAAAATTAAATAACATCTGACGCTGATTGATTAGTAATTAGAATTTTTTAAACTTAAAAAAACAGCTATAGTGAGAACAAGAGTTACAATAAATTCGTTCATGAATTTTTTAAAAATTCTCTCCGACCAGTCAATTTTTAATTATATGTATTTTTAAACAAATTTGCAACTCCAGGCACTTCAAGGAAAATATAAATTCAAAACGCAAGGACAAAACGTAACTAACTCTAAATTATGTGACAAAATCAAAAATTGTTCTGGTGCCACCATTACCATCTGGTATGCAACAAAAGAATACGAGCCAGAAGCCAATAAAGGAAAAAACTCAAGAAGGTATGACTCTGCCTCGAGCTATGAAATTCCTGTAATCTGCATACAATTGAAGAGTAAGTTAAAGGCCGGTAATATTCCTTAAGCTTTTTAAAAAAACACTTTTTAACACTTCATTTATTTATTATTTATTAATTAATTATTTGTTGAATTTGCTCTTAACTTTGTTACGCCTTACGGAAAATAACGATACACCATGTGCGTTAACTATTAGCATGATACGAGACTGACCTAGTCGTTTGAAAGACTTTTTGTCCTTGATCGTAGTTATTGATTGTTTAAAGAAGACTTGCATATGTGCTGATTAATTAAAAGAGATATTGTAGTTCTCATTTCTTTCAAATGTTCATTGAATCAAAAGCTTCCAACATGTGAAGAATTGTTTATTTTTATGCAACTAATAACCGATGTTTTGCCCATATTAGTACGAATTTATGTAGGTGTTTTTTTTTAATTAGTACATTATGTTAAGAAAAAGTGTTTTTCAATCGTCTTAAGAAATTTGAAAGCAGAACACATTTACAAGCTGTTTCTATAACAAAATTATTATTGCTGGCATATATTAAAAAAGATATAACATGTCAAATACACACCCGACATTTTCATAAAAATGACGACAAATCTTGAATGATTCAGTACAAGCCCCAGCAACTCGTATAGCCCAAAAAAAATGGAATTTCCTGGACGGAATGATCTACACCCTGTACAACATTCGTGTTAAGCTTTTTCGACCTGTTTTCTTAACTGAGGTTTTGTACTTGAACGAACTGTTAGACCATCCTGTACGAGTTTTTCTTTGTTAAATATCTGAAGAGAATATTTAGTAAACGAAATCCGGATTTAACAGTAGGAACATAACTTGAGACTTTTGCAGTCTGTTACTGAAGTTTTACTACGACTATAAATGATTCTTATTTGAGTGTTAATTAACGTGAAATTAAAGTAGCCAAGTTATTAATTTCTACTAAAGCACATCTTCCGTATCATTCTCAATTGCTTATCAGAGAATGCGAGAAAGTTTTGTGGCAAATGTTGTAGGAAGAATAATTTTTAATCATATGTAGTACGTACGATCTGTCGTAGTTTCGTAAGTATTAAGAAAACAATGCTTAAACAAGTCGATGGAACATATAGTAATTACTACTACTAATTTTACAAACAGGAATATTCAAATAATTCTGCATAATCGAACCTAATATAAAAATTGGGTACCAAAAACTGTAAGAAGTGACTGACTTTCGCTATCCAGGAGGTCAGATAATTTAGAATTGAAAAAGGGTAAATACGTAAAACAAATAATAATATGTAAGAAATTGATTCTTGGCTAGGCACTTGGTGAAACATATTTAGTAAGATATAAGAAATAAAACACTTGGTACACTTTTGTTTAGAACACTCTAACAACTGTTTCAGCTGCTAAACCATTATCAAAGAGAATGAAATAATAATACAGGCTCAAAAAGAAAACACCTCTGTGCTTGCGAACGGTTAACTATGAAATTCGAAAAAGATTATTAAAAGTATACGTTTGAGTGTAAAACGTGGACGGAGGGCGTGATGGAAAAGAAAAAATTACAAGCCTTAGAGATATGGTAGGTACAGCGGATTATAAAATACCATGAAAAGATTAGAAACGACGAAGTATTAGAAAACATAAGAGAGCAGATCGCGTTATCGAAATCAATTAAGAAGAAGAGAAAAAGAGATAACAGCAATCCTATTACAAATTCAAGATAATATTCCACCTCTAAGGACCGAAGTTAGTTTTTATATTTAATATTGGAAAAGACGAAAATTTGCATAAACAGGAATGAGTGGAGGTACATGACTAAACAATCTTCAGACTGATGATCTCAACAAGTATCATCATCATCATCATAAGGTAGTCAGTGGTTGGGTAGCCACCTCCACTCTTTCCTATCCTCAGCTAATTTTTGCATTTGCTTAAACCTAGAGCATTCCACATCCTTAACAATTTGTGAACAGTAATCTAATCTATGTCTACCTCTTCTCCTCTTAGCTTCTGTTTCTGCTTCTAATATGCCTCTAACTAGCCCTTCATGCCTAAGAAGACCAACCTATCTAGTTTATGTCTTATTGACTTCCCTCTGTTCACCTACTCTTTCCAATACCTCCTCATTTTTAACCTTCTCTATCCACGGTATCCCCATCATTCACCTGTAACACCACATTTCGAACGATTCTAACCTTAAATTTTCTGCCGCGTCCACCGTCATGTTTTGCACGTACAGCGCCGTAACTATACCAATAATAATTAAATATTGTAATACTGTATCGTTAATTACCTACTTTTTCCATACTAATCAAAATATACAAAATTGTGTTG
>NW_020439819.1:7159-8197 GCF_000699045.2 Agrilus planipennis
AAAAAAGCTCATTATACTCTCGACTCTTGTTCATTAAACATACTTTTTCATACAGTACCTGCCAAAAGTTTTGTTCAATCATGAATAGTAGTGCGAGTTGAAAACAAGCGTTGAAGCCTTTAATATGTCTTCAAATATAAATAAACATCTCGTTGATATTTTCAGTAGTAAATGGTACCAATAACAGCACAATTGAGCAATGAAATTATAGTGGATGAAATGGTCAATTTTTCCGTGCAGTACTCTACGGATTATACGCTCCTCACCGGTTATGAGAGTTGTCTCCTTCCTTTTCTGACCTAGTGCTGTTCTTTGCTACTTTGCGCCGATCAAACTGCAGGTCACATCGCTACAGAAAGTAAACGAAGTATATCACCTTCTTGTATCTTAGTGGTAGAGTACTGGGGCGTAAAACCCGGAGTTCGGTTTCAATTCCCGACAAGGGAGTGACACCAGCAACAATTTTTCTTTATTAATTTGAGGTTATCTGTAGTGGGTAAAATTAATTCAATAATACATTCAATTACTATTGCTGTTCCTAAGATGGGATATATAAATGCACTTTTAAAAATAAAACATTGCTAAAAATAGTGCATTTCTGTACCACTTTTTGAGAGATTTCCTCGGAGACATCAACAGTGCGTCAGGCGACGAACCCGGCGACTTTCTTTAGAGAACTTTGGTTATAATGAAATATTGAACTTGTTAATTAAATTGAAACGCTTCAATATTGTAAATTGGATTAATTATCACTTGGTTGCACCTGAAAAATTAGGCTAGCAGGTATTAATTAATTAAAAATAAGCAAATGAGTGTAGCAGTAAGTTGTTCCAGAAATCGCATGTCATTAAAAGCAATCCATCAGTCAGGTACACTAAAAATGTCAATTAACTGTAAAAATTCGTAGTGAAAGGCGGTTATTTATGTATATCTACAAATGTCCAACAAATGCAAAGCTTCAACCATAAATCTAAAGTGAAAAGTGCACAAATTATCGCTTTCTACCAGAATCTCCCACAACTTTAAACTCGAACTAGA
>NW_020439820.1:0-8099 GCF_000699045.2 Agrilus planipennis
TTTTGTAACGAAATCTGCCTTAATTGGTCAACTACTGGAGCGTTCACCCTAGGTCCAACCTATGCAAAATTGTTCATTTGTCATCTTTAGTGTGTAATAATTAAATAAAGTGTAATAAAGGTTCCTGAAAACCAAACCAAATAAATTCGTTAAAATTGTGTTTTTTTTTAAACTCCACTGGATCATAGTACGTTTTGACTGGCGCTGTCTCGAACAAGATAGAGAAGGTGAAAATCTAAGAATTTCACCCCAACTCAGAGTATCAACTTCTGCGACATCTCTATCCACATCAGGAACCAACACCCGACCCTTGGAACACCATTTTGCTCACCTGAAGAGTCCTTCACCTTCGACTGGACAATTCCTGACGAAACGTTCCACTAAAGGATCAGAAGTACTAAAAGGATTTTAAAACGTCAGTACAATTGCTGTATCTCCTGTTTTTATATTGTTTTCCCCATTTCCATTCTGATCGCTCCCTTTGATGGTTCTCCTTTCGGATTATGAATATATTGACGCTAATGGCTCTACCACAACTCCGGCCTATAGAAATTTAAAATTTCGACACATTGTTAGTAAATTAACCGGCAGAGCAGAGTCTTCATATTTGGTACAATGTTCAAGTGATTGGTCTACTTTAAAAGCCTTAATAACAACCAAATTCAAGTATCCTAAAAATGAAGATTTGTTATTTCAATTAATTTCATGTGTTAGAAAACCTAATGAATTAGTTGAAGATATTTATGACAAAATTCAAGTCATTTTAACAAATTAATAGGTGTTTTTGGAGGTGACCCACTTCAAAACGCACTAATGAATCAATAAAAGAAGGAAGTACTGAGTATTTTTGAACTATCTGTAGATGAACCCTATTATTCAGATTCAAAAATAAGACGACCCCTTTCATTATCACAAGCACTTAGTTATTGAAAAGAACTAGACAATGAAAATAAGAAACTACAGATATTTAGGCAAATGCCAGGTACTTCCAAAAGGTCGCACTCACACAACACCATCACACAAAAACAACATCCACAGACAAATTTCTCTGCATCCCAACAAAATCCTAAACCAGTGTAAAGGCAACCCTTTACCAACACTTAAACCTTTCAACAAATTCCTAGAAAACAATTTCCTTTATTAAACAGGAATACTCCTTTCAGACATTTTATTGCGCCTAAGCCTCATCCGGTATTCCAACAACAACACAGGAATGCTCCTCGAAATAATTCTCAAAAATCTCCAAATACTAACGAAGTTTCCATGCGAACCGTCTCTCTCGGTTCAGACGACCCAATAATTTCCAAAGTCAATCAAGACCTAACAATTTCCAAAACCAGCAACGACCCAATTTCGTTGTTGAAGAATTAACAAGGAAGATTACAAGAGAATGATTGAGTATATCGTAACACAATAGCAACTACATTCAAGGAATGGCAAAATTTATTTGCAGAATGCGCAAAGTATCCTTGCAAATATTGATAGAATGCATAATTTTGTAATTAACAATAAACTTATTTGCATATGTTTATCCGAAACCCATTTAACTAATGAAATAGATGATGCTGAAGTATACATTGAAAACTACAATAAGTATACATAGAATGGATTCCACAAGTAGATCAACCGAAGAAGTACTAATATATACTAGAAGTGATATAATAACCACATTAATTGGAAGATACACCCAAATAATGAATTTTTGGATAATAGTGATAAAAGTAGAAATAAATGAAAGTGTTTATATAGATCACCTAGTGCATCTTGTGCTACATTTTGTAATTTCTTCGATGAATTGTTCAAAGAGTTAATGGAAAGTGCCAATCGCCCTGTGATACTACTAGGAGACTTTAATATAAACTATAAGACAAATGGAACTTATTTAAAAAGGCTGAAAACTACTATACAAAACAATGTAAGCAATGTGTTACAGAATAAACACATGTATCACCCACTGGTAGTAATAGTATGATAGACTTAGTTTTTTAAATAATGATAGTTCAAATATAATAGTTGAAGTGTTGGAGAAGCCAAATTTCAATAACCATATTCTAATTAATAGTATTAGTTTAGAAGTTAATGAAACTGTAAGTAACAAAAAGAAAACTATTCGTAGCAAATTAACAGATATAAATCATTTCAAAAAATTTAGGTGGTAATATATTTTTTGATTTTAGAATAGGGTAATTCAGGGTGATATGGCCAGTTGAAAAAATTCATCTTTTACCGATAGATGGCGCTATGTATCGACACTACGTGTTTAACGTTCGCGAGAGATCGCAAGTAGTGCAGTTTGATGTGCCAAAAAAAATTGAAAAGGCAAGTATTTTATTAGTTTTATGTTAAACCTAACTCAAAAAATTTTAGAACATGTTAGTTCCTACGTTATGAACGTGATTTTATAATCGATTTTATATTTTACTGTGTCAGTGCTTTTGTTTGTGTGGCCATCTTATCATAAAGGGTATGGTTTATATGACCATATTTTTTAAGGCTTATGTGGCCATACTATTTTTATTTGTTAAGCAATTTATTTTTTGTTTTCAGATGCCAAAATACATGCGAATATCGAACCTTGGTAATTAGACACAACATCAGTAATCAAATGCAATAAATGCTTTAAAAAACTAGAACATGTCAGTCTATAGAGCTTCAATAATTTTTAACATTCCAAGAACAACTTTGGAACGGCGTTTGAAGAAAAACAAGGGACATTTGGGCCCAGGTACTACATTCGGCTTTGAAAATGAAAGAAGACTCTGTCGTCATATACAGAAAATGCAGTCTATGGAATTTCCCTTAACCAAGAGCGATCTGCGGACAATCATATTTAAATTTGCACAGCAGTTAAATTTAAAACAAATTCAATACCGAAAAGCAGAAAGCTGGATATGATTTTGTGACTGGGGTTTTAGAAAGAAATCAACATATTAAAATTCGTAAATCGGAGGGAATATCTATTACTCGCTTAAAAGGTATGAATCGTAATGATGCAGAATCATATTTCAATCATTTGGAGACCGTTTTGAGGGATAACGAATTATTTACTATATATTGATTTCATGCTTGAGCTATTGGATTTCATTTATTTTCAGTTTTCCTTTAAAATGAGTGATTCAGAAACTGTTTCCGAATCGGAAGTAAAAACTGATGCTTCGACTTCGACTCCAAAAAAGAAGAAACAAAGATGAACGTGTTATTTTCTCGATGTTTGGATGAAAAGTTACTCGTTCATCAAATCCATTCCAAATAATAAGTTAACAGCACTCAAAAAGAGTTTAGCATATCTCATGCTGGCAAGAATGATATAGAAAAACATCAAAAATGTAATGAACACCAAAAAAGAGAAATAAGTGCTAGTCTATCTACATCGGTGAAAATATTTTTCAAAACTGAACAAATGAGCACTCAAGAAGAAAAAGTGATAGCCGCTGAAGTCACAAAGACGTACCATTCGGTCAAGCATAGCTTATCATTCAATTCACTCGAATGTGGTACAAAACTCGATCATACATTGTACGGTGATTCAAACATTGCTGAAAAACTGACACTTGGACGAACTAAGACCAGTGCCATTGCACATAACGTTTTAGGTCCAGCATCGACTCAAGAGGCCCAAGAATACAGACCCATAGAAGGCCACATCAATGCAATTTTTTGTCGCAGTAGAATGCTCAGTTCTAACTGCGACAGTAGGAGTCGCATGGTCGAAATAGGCAGGACAGGCTGCAGATGGAATTGTCAGCAGTCGTTGGCCATGCGTCGACCAGAGTAGTTATGAGTAGGGATGCACATAAAAAATTTTTCTTTCAGGATGAAAAATATTTTAATTAGTAGCTGATTATTATGAAAATGATGTTCAATATTTACATTTCAGAGAATAGCAACAGTCAGAATAGAAAATATTGATAATGATAAAACATTATAAAATGGCAATTATACTACAATCGATGGAATTGTTTATTCTCAACCGATGAGTTCAGACGATATTTTTTTAGCAGTTTACTCGGCTACCTGCCCTTTGCGCCTCGAAATTTAGTATGTATTTTTTAATTCTCGAATGATATTAAATGTCGATTAACAAATGCAACAAAATTACTAAAAAAATATTATCGTCTGAACTCATCGGTTGAGAATAAACAATTCCATCGATTGTAGTATAATTGCCATTTTATAATGTTTTATCATTATCAATATTTTCTATTCTGACTGTTGCTATTCTCTGAAATGTAAATATTGAACATCATTTTCATAATAATCAGCTACTAATTAAAATATTTTTCATCCTGAAAGAAAAATTTTTTATGTGCATCCCTACTCATAACTACTCTGGTCGACGCATGGCCAACGACTGCTGACAATTCCATCTGCAGCCTGTCCTGCCTATTTCGACCATGCGACTCCTACTGTCGCAGTTAGAACTGAGCATTCTACTGCGACAAAAAATTGCATTGATGTGGCCTTCTATGGGTCTGTATTCTTGGGCCTCTTGAGTCGATGCTGGACCTAAAACGTTATGTGCAATGGCACTGGTCTTAGTTCGTCCAAGTGTCAGTTTTTCAGCAATGTTTGAATCACCGTACAATGTATGATCGAGTTTTGTACCACATTCGAGTGAATTGAATGATAAGCTATGCTTGACCGAATGGTACGTCTTTGTGACTTCAGCGGCTATCACTTTTTCTTCTTGAGTGCTCATTTGTTCAGTTTTGAAAAATATTTTCACCGATGTAGATAGACTAGCACTTATTTCTCTTTTTTGGTGTTCATTACATTTTTGATGTTTTTCTATATCATTCTTGCCAGCATGAGATATGCTAAACTCTTTTTGAGTGCTGTTAACTTATTATTTGGAATGGATTTGATGAACGAGTAACTTTTCATCCAAACATCGAGAAAATAACACGTTCATCTTTGTTTCTTCTTTTTTGGAGTCGAAGTCGAAGCATCAGTTTTTACTTCCGATTCGGAAACAGTTTCTGAATCACTCATTTTAAAGGAAAACTGAAAATAAATGAAATCCAATAGCTCAAGCATGAAATCAATATATAGTAAATAATTCGTTATCCCTCAAAACGGTCTCCAAATGATTGAAATATGATTCTGCATCATTACGATTCATACCTTTTAAGCGAGTAATAGATATTCCCTCCGATTTACGAATTTTAATATGTTGATTTCTTTCTAAAACCCCAGTCACAAAATCATATCCAGCTTTCTGCTTTTCGGTATTGAATTTGTTTTAAATTTAACTGCTGTGCAAATTTAAATATGATTGTCCGCAGATCGCTCTTGGTTAAGGGAAATTCCATAGACTGCATTTTCTGTATATGACGACAGAGTCTTCTTTCATTTTCAAAGCCGAATGTAGTACCTGGGCCCAAATGTCCCTTGTTTTTCTTCAAACGCCGTTCCAAAGTTGTTCTTGGAATGTTAAAAATTATTGAAGCTCTATAGACTGACATGTTCTAGTTTTTTAAAGCATTTATTGCATTTGATTACTGATGTTGTGTCTAATTACCAAGGTTCGATATTCGCATGTATTTTGGCATCTGAAAACAAAAAATAAATTGCTTAACAAATAAAAATAGTATGGCCACATAAGCCTTAAAAAATATGGTCATATAAACCATACCCTTTATGATAAGATGGCCACACAAACAAAAGCACTGACACAGTAAAATATAAAATCGATTATAAAATCACGTTCATAACGTAGGAACTAACATGTTCTAAAATTTTTTGAGTTAGGTTTAACATAAAACTAATAAAATACTTGCCTTTTCAATTTTTTTTGGCACATCAAACTGCACTACTTGCGATCTCTCGCGAACGTTAAACACGTAGTGTCGATACATAGCGCCATCTATCGGTAAAAGATGAATTTTTTCAACTGGCCATATCACCCTGAATTACCCTATTCTAAAATCAAAAAATATATTACCACCTAAATTTTTTGAAATGATTTATATCTGTTAATTTGCTACGAATAGTTTTCTTTTTGTTACTTACAGTTTCATTAACTTCTAAACTAATACTATTAATTAGAATATGGTTATTGAAATTTGGCTTCTCCAACACTTCAACTATTATATTTGAACTATCA
The DNA here is from genome assembly GCF_000699045.2 of Agrilus planipennis. Lineage (NCBI taxonomy): Eukaryota > Metazoa > Arthropoda > Insecta > Coleoptera > Buprestidae > Agrilus > Agrilus planipennis. Next base: position 6,107 of record NW_020439820.1, read on the forward strand.
TTATTTAAAAAACTAAGTCTATCATACTATTACTACCAGTGGGTGATACATGTGTTTATTCTGTAACACATTGCTTACATTGTTTTGTATAGTAGTTTTCAGCCTTTTTAAATAAGTTCCATTTGTCTTATAGTTTATATTAAAGTCTCCTAGTAGTATCACAGGGCGATTGGCACTTTCCATTAACTCTTTGAACAATTCATCGAAGAAATTACAAAATGTAGCACAAGATGCACTAGGTGATCTATATAAACACTTTCATTTATTTCTACTTTTATCACTATTATCCAAAAATTCATTATTTGGGTGTATCTTCCAATTAATGTGGTTATTATATCACTTCTAGTATATATTAGTACTTCTTCGGTTGATCTACTTGTGGAATCCATTCTATGTATACTTATTGTAGTTTTCAATGTATACTTCAGCATCATCTATTTCATTAGTTAAATGGGTTTCGGATAAACATATGCAAATAAGTTTATTGTTAATTACAAAATTATGCATTCTATCAATATTTGCAAGGATACTTTGCGCATTCTGCAAATAAATTTTGCCATTCCTTGAATGTAGTTGCTATTGTGTTACGATATACTCAATCATTCTCTTGTAATCTTCCTTGTTAATTCTTCAACAACGAAATTGGGTCGTTGCTGGTTTTGGAAATTGTTAGGTCTTGATTGACTTTGGAAATTATTGGGTCGTCTGAACCGAGAGAGACGGTTCGCATGGAAACTTCGTTAGTATTTGGAGATTTTTGAGAATTATTTCGAGGAGCATTCCTGTGTTGTTGTTGGAATACCGGATGAGGCTTAGGCGCAATAAAATGTCTGAAAGGAGTATTCCTGTTTAATAAAGGAAATTGTTTTCTAGGAATTTGTTGAAAGGTTTAAGTGTTGGTAAAGGGTTGCCTTTACACTGGTTTAGGATTTTGTTGGGATGCAGAGAAATTTGTCTGTGGATGTTGTTTTTGTGTGATGGTGTTGTGTGAGTGCGACCTTTTGGAAGTACCTGGCATTTGCCTAAATATCTGTAGTTTCTTATTTTCATTGTCTAGTTCTTTTCAATAACTAAGTGCTTGTGATAATGAAAGGGGTCGTCTTATTTTTGAATCTGAATAATAGGGTTCATCTACAGATAGTTCAAAAATACTCAGTACTTCCTTCTTTTATTGATTCATTAGTGCGTTTTGAAGTGGGTCACCTCCAAAAACACCTATTAATTTGTTAAAATGACTTGAATTTTGTCATAAATATCTTCAACTAATTCATTAGGTTTTCTAACACATGAAATTAATTGAAATAACAAATCTTCATTTTTAGGATACTTGAATTTGGTTGTTATTAAGGCTTTTAAAGTAGACCAATCACTTGAACATTGTACCAAATATGAAGACTCTGCTCTGCCGGTTAATTTACTAACAATGTGTCGAAATTTTAAATTTCTATAGGCCGGAGTTGTGGTAGAGCCATTAGCGTCAATATATTCATAATCCGAAAGGAGAACCATCAAAGGGAGCGATCAGAATGGAAATGGGGAAAACAATATAAAAACAGGAGATACAGCAATTGTACTGACGTTTTAAAATCCTTTTAGTACTTCTGATCCTTTAGTGGAACGTTTCGTCAGGAATTGTCCAGTCGAAGGTGAAGGACTCTTCAGGTGAGCAAAATGGTGTTCCAAGGGTCGGGTGTTGGTTCCTGATGTGGATAGAGATGTCGCAGAAGTTGATACTCTGAGTTGGGGTGAAATTCTTAGATTTTCACCTTCTCTATCTTGTTCGAGACAGCGCCAGTCAAAACGTACTATGATCCAGTGGAGTTTAAAAAAAAACACAATTTTAACGAATTTATTTGGTTTGGTTTTCAGGAACCTTTATTACACTTTATTTAATTATTACACACTAAAGATGACAAATGAACAATTTTGCATAGGTTGGACCTAGGGTGAACGCTCCAGTAGTTGACCAATTAAGGCAGATTTCGTTACAAAA
>NW_020439821.1:0-771 GCF_000699045.2 Agrilus planipennis
GTCATGTGTGTTATCACGTTACGTTACCTTCGAAATAGTGTTTTCGGTTAGTTTTTGTACTACACATTCACAAAAACGACAATAAGGATGATAACAACAAAGTATACGAAAACTTACTAAGTAAGTGAATGAAAAGAATTAGAAGAACTAACTTTTGAAATCGAAAGTAAGGGTATATATTGTTAAAGTTGTTTAAGATTGACAAGGAGAAGGGTAGTTTAGAAGAAAGACAGAAAGTGCAGGTACTGACGGTAAAAGTTCTTAGAAGTAAATAGAATGGAATGTTATTGCAGGAGAAACTAGATCGTTAGTAAATACAAGTCAGGGTACATGCAGGTATAGGGGTTCGAGATAATGAAACATACTCAAGAGTTCGAAGTTAAAATTGAAAGTAAAGATTTAGAAAGAAAATAAATTTTAGAAAACAAATTCAATTATTTACAATATATACAGATCGCTACATGTGAAATAGTTTTTAATTTTACTGTTTTATTAAACAATAGTAATTAAAAGACTCAGAAAACGCTTTTGCTCATTTTCTTTTTAGAATTCACCAAAATATTTATAAAAATTTTGTTCTGGTTTAATAACTACAATAAGTTATCGTTTAGGATAGCGATGAAGAATAGATCAATAAAAGTGCTAGTGAAATATTTATCGAATTCTTTATCATGATTATGAGAAAACACAAGATGCAGGTTATGACCCTTGAAAATTCTGTGAGGTGTGAGCATGATGAGCCACCACCTCCTAATTGATTGCGCTCTCCAT
>NW_020439821.1:1171-2760 GCF_000699045.2 Agrilus planipennis
TGTCAGCATGGCAACATATTCAGAAAATGAAGCAGCATTTTTGGGCAAGATGGCACAGGGAATACTTGAACGAGTTGCATATTCGCAACAAATGGAAGCAGCACAGTGAACATTCATCGATCAAGGAAGGGGCTCTCGTGATCCTGAAGGAAGACCATCTACCAGTCATGCAGTGGAAGGTAGGACGAATTACGGAACTACATCCTGGCAAAGACAATATAGTTCGTGTCGTGACAGTGAAAACGGCAACCGGACTTTATACGCGAACAGTCAAAAAATTGTGTTTGCTACCAATCGACTAAATTACACCGTTCAGTGTAAATAATTATGTGTCGTGTGTGAGTGATTATAGCATTAGGTTCAAAGGACATTTATTTTGTTGAACGCTGTCGTTCAAGGCGGGCGGCATATGTTACGTCCTAAGTTTTTCTTTTTTTTGTACTTCAAATATTTTTAATTTAAATTCATATTTGTAATTTTTTAATAGTAAGGTAGTGACATCAGGACTAGTTTGCATTTTACCTGGGTATTCACAGAACCCTTATAAACTGGAAAGGAATGTTGTATAGCGATTGTGCCGATATTTAATGATAGGACTTCATATTCTTTGTTATATTCATTTTCTAGTTATTCACCCCCGCTAGAATAATATTCACCAGTTTGCCTGTTTGTAGATAGAGTTGTATGGTAATATTAGCAATTAACATTCAGATTTCAACTTTCAAACAAGTAAGTTTTGCACCAGTAACCATCCAAAATAGTTTCCATTGTCGGACGAATTTGATAGTTTTAATTTAGACGTTGAAATTAGTTTTATTGATTAGAATAGAAGTTCAAGTAAATGTTTTAAATAAAACAGTGAATTTTTGTTCTTCATCGAAATCACAATCCAAATAACTAGTTGCACAATATTAATTTGCACGTTTGTACAAGTATTTTATTCACAGAAGGCATTAGTTTTATAAATTTCCTAGTACAATATCCGAATTTCATACAATTCCTAGGAAATGTATACATTTCCCAGGATATGTGTGTATTAAAAAATCTTTGAAACAATATTTTATACATTTCGTAAATAGCTTCGGAATTGTATACATTTCCTAGGATTTGTATACAATTCCTACATTTCATACGTTTCCTTGGAGTTTATTTAATGAGTTTTGTTATGTTCTAAGGTTTTCTCTTTTTTTTGTACATCAAATATTTTTAATTTAAATTCATATTTGTAATTTTTTAATAGTAAGGTAGTGACATCAGGACTAGTTTGCATTTTACCTGGGTATTCACAGAACCCTTATAAACTGGAAAGGAATGTTGTATAGCGATTGTGCCGATATTTAATGATAGGACTTCATATTCTTTGTTATATTCATTTTCTAGTTATTCACCCCCGCTAGAATAATATTCACCAGTTTGCCTGTTTGTAGATAGAGTTGTATGGTAATATTAGCAATTAACATTCAGATTTCAACTTTCAAACAAGTAAGTTTTGCACCAGTAACCATCCAAAATAGTTTCCATTGTCGGACGAATTTGATAGTTTTAATTTAGACGTTGAAATTTAGTTTTATTGATTAGAATAGAAGTTC
>NW_020439821.1:5544-8141 GCF_000699045.2 Agrilus planipennis
AATGGAATGTTATTGCAGGAGAAACTAGATCGTTAGTAAATACAAGTCAGGGTACATGCAGGTATAGGGGTTCGAGATAATGAAACATACTCAAGAGTTCGAAGTTAAAATTGAAAGTAAAGATTTAGAAAGAAAATAAATTTTAGAAAACAAATTCAATTATTTACAATATATACAGATCGCTACATGTGAAATAGTTTTTAATTTTACTGTTTTATTAAACAATAGTAATTAAAAGACTCAGAAAACGCTTTTGCTCATTTTCTTTTTAGAATTCACCAAAATATTTATAAAAATTTTGTTCTGGTTTAATAACTACAATAAGTTATCGTTTAGGATAGCGATGAAGAATAGATCAATAAAAGTGCTAGTGAAATATTTATCGAATTCTTTATCATGATTATGAGAAAACACAAGATGCAGGTTATGACCCTTGAAAATTCTGTGAGGTGTGAGCATGATGAGCCACCACCTCCTAATTGATTGCGCTCTCCATGTACGTACTACTCGGTAATCACGCTTCAACGTTTGTTTTATTTTGATTTATCTTGAAAGTGAACGGAATACAGTTTTAATGAATGGAACTGCTGAATTGAAGTATCTGCTCATCAGTTAATCTACGATCATTTACGTTTGTACCCCTAACCTAAAGTTCACGTTTTTTGAGGAAATGCTAATGATACATGTTAAATGAAGAATTATCTCAAGCGTGAACAAACCAAGCAATCTAATCTAGGTTTACCTTTACCCCTCCTAACTCCTGTTTCTGCCTCCAATCTGTCTCTGACTAGACCTTCACGTCTGAGAAGGTGTCCTACCAACCTATCTCGCCTATTTCTTACTGACTTCCATAGAGTCCTCTGTTCTCCTATTCTTTCTAATACCTCTTCATTTCTAACCTTCTCCATCCTCATCATTCGCCTGTAACACCACATTTCGAACGCTTCTAACCTTTTTTTCCCCCGCGCCACCGTCCATATTTCGCACCCATACGGCACCGCGCTCCAAACATACACCTTTAACAATCTTTTTCGAATTTCTAAATTAACCGTTCGCGAGCAAAGAAGTGACTTCTTTTTATTGAAGGTGACTCGATTCTGCGCTATCCTTTGCTTTATATTCCTACTACTCCTTTCATCCTTATTTATCTGACATCCTAGATACCTAAAATCAGCCACTTCTTCTAATTTTTTGTTTCCTATCTTTATACTCGCATTTCCCTTCTTTTTCTTCCCTTGCATACCAGTGTTTTTGTTTTATTTTTATATATTTTCATACAATACTGTTTTGTCGATACCGCTTCCATTTTATTTAAAGCTATCTCTAACTCCTCCTTGCTTTATGCTAATACTACTATATCATCTGCAAATCTAAGCATACTACTAATCTTTTGCCCCTGTATATCTATCCGTACAATTGTACTGTCTTTAACGATGTTGATCGCGTCGTTGATGTACAGATTAAAAAGTAGCAAGCCGATATTTAGTCCTAAATTGTGGACTTTATCAACACAGATTTGTGTTTTAGGGTAAAATGTCGATTTGCTGGTTTTGAACAATTATGATAAAGTTATTGTTCTCAATTTGTAAGTCAAAATTTCATTTCTACATACCTTACAAAAAAATCTGATCGCATTGCAGGATTGTAAGCTACACTCTCCAGCATGGTCGAATTAATTATACGCTTTAGCCATTAGGTTGTTCAGGAGATGATCAATCTACATATGTATACTATATGTATTACAACTGTATAAAAGTTCCTTATAAACAGGAAATATATATTATCTTTTTTTTGTTTAGAAGTTAAAAATTGTGATTATCGAGATTAATTTATCGAGTTTATAAAGTTCAAGTTAAGTCTACATAAAATGTTTTTAATAAACGACAGTCAAGTACGTCTAATTTTTTTTTGTTATGTTCATCTTGTGTATATATTTCAAATACGGAAAAAGCCGACAGGAGGGTATGGGCTGTTCAGTTTAATAATAGTTCTACAATGATATGTCAGTAGCATATGTTTGACTTGGAATGACTTTTAAGCTCCAATTTTAAAGTTCCATCTAGACTAAATAGACTCGATCGGAGATACTACTAATTGCTTCAATTTATTTTGGATTAAGAAAGGACCTTTTGTACACGGAGAAAATGAAAAATGAAAATTTAGTTAAACATTAAGGCGATATTTACAATTTATTCCACTAGCCCGTTGCTTCGTAAGCGAAATTTACTTACTAGGTATTTTGGTTGATATTACAAATTTAATTGTAATAATTAAGAAACTTGAAATAATTTTTAAAAAAACATGACAAAATTGAGATTATTACAAGTTACCTAATAAATTCTACTATTTCTACAGCAAATTAAGTCGTTTACAATCAACAATTGTAATTTTTGCATTGTCATTGTTTTCTCCGTGTACGTTTTGTCACTAGTACGTTTTGACGGGTAACGTGATTTTACTGGGTATCCGACACAGCTAATGCCGAGTTATCGGTTATCCGCCACCCGACAAAATCAGTATCGTGTACATTTCTACTAGTAATTCTAATTTCTATCTTTTCTAATCCGAACTATAATTTCAATAGAAGTTTTATCCTG
>NW_020439822.1:0-376 GCF_000699045.2 Agrilus planipennis
AACAGTAATCTAATCTAGGTCTACCTCTACCCCTCCTAACTCCTGTTTCTGCCTCTAATATGTCTCTGACTAGACCTTCATGCCTAAGAAGGTGTTCTTTCCAATACCTCTTCATTTCTAACCTTTTCTACACACGATATCCTCATCATCCGCCTATAACACCACATTTCGAACGCTTTTAAACTTTTCTTTTTCGCCGCGCCCACAGTTCATGTTTCGCACACGTACAACGCCCTGCTCCGAACATACACCTTTAACAACCTTTTTCGAATTTCTAAATTAACCGTTCGCGAGCATAGAAGTGACTTTTTTTTATTGAAGGCGACACGACCCTGCGCTATCCTCTGCTTTATATCCCTACTACTCCTTCCATCCT
>NW_020439822.1:7090-9115 GCF_000699045.2 Agrilus planipennis
GCAATTTTAAAGTTTTAATTATTATTTAAACATATTAAAAGTTTTACGCTCATTATTAATAGAAATTGAATCTAAATATTTTTTGTTTCGAAGTTGAAATCAAAGCATATTCGCTCTCAAAAGTCAGTTAAACATTTTCCATATTATTCGTTATTTCGTACTTTATTCAAAGTTTTTTGTCAAATTCCAAATTTTCTCTGAAACCGTATACTCTTTTTTTAGTATAGATAGTATTTATTTACCTCATGATATGCCGCAAAACCTAATTAATCACGAATTCCTAATTTTATATACTCTTGTCTCCGATTGTACTTCCCAAAGATCCTTAAGATAACATTTTCGCTTTTCGTGAAAATAAATTTCTTAGCCTACGGGGGGGAGGGAGTCACCCGTAACTACGTGCCTGGATGTTATTGTTAAAAAAAAACATCAAAGAAAAGCGAAGGGAATCGAATTCTTTTCTGTTTAACCCTCAACTGTTATCATGGGGTGTTTTAGCATCTCACGAGTCATATTTGTGAAATACTCCTATCCACCTTGAGCCCAAACGCTCTTTTTTTCTATACAAATGGCTTACGTGAGTGCATGAGTTGAACAATCGCTCAAAACTATCATTCTATTTAAGAAAATTATATTTAACAAATCTAAGAAAATATAAATTCGTTTTACGATTAGATTTAACTGTAGGATCGTTGTTTTTATGTGCCAGGCTACATATAAATCTTAGAAATTCCTGGAGCATCAAATGAAAATCTTGGGCTTCTTGGAACGCCGCACCGCGTACATCAAATAGAAGCGAGCTAATAAAAGTAAAATAACGTGCCTGCATAAATGTTATGGCTTTGACGATCTATCTTCAAACGATTATTTTCTAATAGTTAAAAAATTCTCGACTTGCAACGTGCTAACACCTGAAATTTATTTTAATTAATTCCTACATTTTTAAGTATATTTAACATCTTGTCCCAATTAACATTGTCAAAAGCTTTTTCTATCGTTTTCTCTATTGTTACTCGTAAAATTAGAATGGCCTCCCGCGTTCCCCTATTTCTTCTAAATCCAAATTGATCTTCTCCTAATAGTTCTTCCGCCCTTTTTCCCATCGTCTTTTGTACAATTCTAGTTAAGATTTTTGACGAATGGCATGTTATGCTAATTCAATATTAATTTGAGATCATTTTTTCGATTTTTTATTTACCCACTACAAACTACCTACCTTTTATTGTAGAATGCTGTTCTTACCTCGGATACGCTAATCTGAGATCGGCTCTAAGTTTGATCAGTAATTCCGAAACAGTTCCAAACTGACGTAAAGTCATTTCACTCCCAACCGATGTCAACATGGGATTCCTGTAGTCCTTTGAATTATTGCTTTGCGATCTCGTGCAATCGAGATCGGTGGTGCTCGAACTTGTGTATAAATTAGCATTACCGTTGGCTGTCTTCTTCGCCCATTTTCGAACACTAAGGGCATAGTCTTCTGCATTGTAGACAGGTGGGCGCTGCTTATCCTGTAATCAAAATTTTTAAAATCAGAACTTTATTTATATGTGTAGTATGATAAACATTAGCTAGTAATTGCATGTGGCCGAAATTTGACCAATTTACTTTCAAATTAAACAATCAAGCACAGAAAACGCAACGGTAAGCTACACATACACAAATTATTCTTGTTGTTCAATACAAAACCTTTTGGCAAGTGGAAGTCCACTAAGGTGTGAGAGTTATTGCCTCTACATGTAAAAAAAAATGTAAAATCTTAGAGTAAAATAGATACTCCGTAGTTATTGATAGGAAAATGGGTTTTAGTCGATTGTGATGACTGATGAAACTTAAATCACCCTGATAAAAACCTTCTAAGAGTCGTTGAACCTTACCTAAGCTAAATAAGGGTTAAAAAGATTTTTTATTTTAAAAAACAACCAACGTTTCGCCTTAGACTAGAGACTTTATCAAGGTTGAAATACAGAATTAAACTTATAATTACATAACACAAACAAAATTCTTTTCTTATTATTTTTAAAA
>NW_020439823.1:0-2373 GCF_000699045.2 Agrilus planipennis
TGGCTGCCGTGTATATTATTAAGATACAAACCATTTCTCAATAAAATTCTGTAATTCAAAAAAGGAATAATTTTAATGTGCACCAGGCTTTTATTAAAACAAAATACCACCTAGAGTATGGACTTTACGGAAATAATAGATGATCAATACCAAATGTAAATTAGACATTGTTAAGGCAAATTGAAAATGCCTTATTGACTTGCAGCGTAAATTATTTAATTAAATCTAATATTACGTATAGTACCTCCATAATAAGATTCCAATTGCCTTTAGTGTACCTATACATGCATTTAGTAGGGTTATATCTACATTAATTTGTCCTACTTCGCGTTCTCCGTAAATTATGTACAAATTAATTTAATATTTAACGAATAGTTTATGTTCATTATTTCATTAAAATTAAATTGGTAATTCTGCAATCAAAATTGTTAACAAAAATTAAGAAAAATTTTATATAATCGATATATACATCCCTTGGGCAATTTCATCATGGATACATGCATATTTTAATATTGATGTCTGATAGATTATCTATTTTTACGTTGCAGGAACACAAAAACGAATTTTCCGAAAGATGGGGTCATTTTAAAGAATTCTCTTCCCATACGCAAAGTTCTGATAACACATTTTGGTTTGATATTTTTTTTATTTACATCAGATACCTTAACTACCTTTATATACCTTTATTAACTTTTAAAATCATGTTCTAACTTTCTAATTGATAATCATAATTATAGACTGATCACCTTTCAAATAAAATTTTTGAATTTCATTTACTTGTTTTCAATTTTTTTTATTATTACAGGCAGCCGTTATTATCGACCATCCATACATATATAACTGCTAATTCTTTCACTGGTGAAAAATAAAATAGTCCCGACAACTGACCAAGGCGTCGCGATGAGTTTCTATAGTAAAAAAAAAAGTCACCACAAAGATATCAATCAACATGAACTAACGATGCCACACACGTTCGGAATGGCAGACAACTCTTACAAATAAAACGTGATGGCATGGCGTGGTATCATGCTACAGTTTATGGCACTCAGGAAAGCGATAGAGTTAGAAAGTCCATAAAAATTTAGATTGCTTTCAGAGATTAAACAAGTAGGTAGGTTTTCTAGCGTTAACTGACTGTGAAGTTCATGTTTCCATTCTGCTCATTGTAAGGGAATTAACTGGATTGAAACGAATTCGTTTTTACGAAACCACATCACAAAATGAAAATAATCTTATGACTTTTTATTACCGATATAAACATTTTAAACATTCAAAAGCATATGCATAGTTCCAGTAAGTCGATACTGTAATATTTCTTGAAGAAATTGTAGTTGCTCATTACTTAGCTCCTTTGGAATACCGAAATACCAAATTACAATGGTAGCAATGTCTACATATATATATATAAGGAACTTGTCCTGACTCCTGGCTAACTAACTGATTGATGTTCAATATACAACCGAAATAATTGGATCGATTTCAATTAAAATTGTGACAGCATAAAAGAACGGGTTTTCAGAAAATCGGATTCTAAAGGGTTGAAAAAATCAAAACTTTTACCTGAAATATATTCAAATAAGGTGTCATTAAAAGATGACTAAATTCTAAGTATCATAGCTCTGGAGCCATAAGTGGTATAGTCACTATTTCAAATATAGGGCCATGATGAGTCCCAACACGTCCCTGGTTTTTCAATTTTGTCAAAATTGTTAAACTCCTTTCCGGAAATTAATTACGAATTAGTTTTGATAGGTTTAGAAAACTATTGCAGCTTAATTCGTGAAGTTTAAGAGTTTATACACTCTATTTTTGAGTGTCCGAGGAGGCCTTTAGTTTTGGTCTTTCATATTCGGTCTTGTTTTTTGTCTTGGTCTTGTTCTTTCGGTCTTGGTCTTGGTCTTACTAGTATAAATACATTACGACCGAACAGTCGTGTTAGCTGGTATTACTAGTAGGTTCAGTGTGCTGTTGCTATTGCTATTACTTTTTAGATTGGTTCGTATAGACTATGTCGATGACGTAAACGGAATTTTTTAATAATTTTACTATCGAAATAGTTACCTGTTAGGACCATTACAATTTTACCTTCAATAGGTAAACGTGCTGGTGCCTTAGCTAGTACGTTATTATTGCATGCTGAAGACTCCGTTGATATGTAGGCAAAGTGCATAATGCAATAGTAGCGTTTTGACAACGATTTCTTTAGGTATGTAAACGCGTAAATCCATAATGAATCGTCATTATTTGAATAGGGAATTACTCGTCCATCAACGGCAGAACCGTTCCACCGGATGCATGTAGCGGTATCCGCCAGAACCACTTGCCGTACAGCACTTCGTGACATCAATTATTTCATTGACTACCTGTTTGTAT
>NW_020439823.1:5234-8201 GCF_000699045.2 Agrilus planipennis
AACTATGCATGCACTCAGTTTGATTTTAATAATTTTTTTATTCGCTATGTTTATGGTATTAGTCGTAATGCGCATAGGTCCAGTTTTTCATATTCTTTGATACAGTTTTTTGCGTCTCATAGAATTCCTAAGCGTACCTACCTATACACCGAACTGTTACACCTAACTACTCAGTGAAATAGCGCTAAGTCCTAGCTGCAAGACGCAAGAGTCTTGCAGGCTATGTCTTGTTCTTGCTCAAGTCTTGCACGGTCAGTCTTGGTCTTGGTCTTGCTAAAAATACGCGGTCTTGTTCTTGGTCTTGGTCTTGCAAAAACGCAAGAACAAGACCAAGACTGCAAGACCAAGACTGAATTTGGGCAACACTAGTCAGGCATGAAGGACTAGTTAGAGACATATAAGAAACAGAAACAGGATTTAAGAGAAGTAGAGGTCGACCTAAATTAGATGACTGTTCACAAATAGTTAAAGAAGTGGGATATTACGTCAATGTAAGAAAAAGTGGAGGTTCGTGTCCAACCAGTCTTAGGACTGATGAACCTGACTGATAAAGCAGAAATATTTTTTAGCCCTTAACCCGAATTTTTTCTAACTGGAATTTAACTATGTAGTTATATTTAGGAGCTGGACCGTCTCTACAGTTAAGGCCGCCCCGGGCAAACCACCCTTAAAAATATTGGCTGCCGTGTATATTATTAAGATACAAACCATTTCTCAATAAAATTCTGTAATTCAAAAAAGGAATAATTTTAATGTGCACCAGGCTTTTATTAAAACAAAATACCACCTAGAGTATGGACTTTACGGAAATAATAGATGATCAATACCAAATGTAAATTAGACATTGTTAAGGCAAATTGAAAATGCCTTATTGACTTGCAGCGTAAATTATTTAATTAAATCTAATATTACGTATAGTACCTCCATAATAAGATTCCAATTGCCTTTAGTGTACCTATACATGCATTTAGTAGGGTTATATCTACATTAATTTGTCCTACTTCGCGTTCTCCGTAAATTATGTACAAATTAATTTAATATTTAACGAATAGTTTATGTTCATTATTTCATTAAAATTAAATTGGTAATTCTGCAATCAAAATTGTTAACAAAAATTAAGAAAAATTTTATATAATCGATATATACATCCCTTGGGCAATTTCATCATGGATACATGCATATTTTAATATTGATGTCTGATAGATTATCTATTTTTACGTTGCAGGAACACAAAAACGAATTTTCCGAAAGATGGGGTCATTTTAAAGAATTCTCTTCCCATACGCAAAGTTCTGATAACACATTTTGGTTTGATATTTTTTTTATTTACATCAGATACCTTAACTACCTTTATATACCTTTATTAACTTTTAAAATCATGTTCTAACTTTCTAATTGATAATCATAATTATAGACTGATCACCTTTCAAATAAAATTTTTGAATTTCATTTACTTGTTTTCAATTTTTTTTATTATTACAGGCAGCCGTTATTATCGACCATCCATACATATATAACTGCTAATTCTTTCACTGGTGAAAAATAAAATAGTCCCGACAACTGACCAAGGCGTCGCGATGAGTTTCTATAGTAAAAAAAAAAGTCACCACAAAGATATCAATCAACATGAACTAACGATGCCACACACGTTCGGAATGGCAGACAACTCTTACAAATAAAACGTGATGGCATGGCGTGGTATCATGCTACAGTTTATGGCACTCAGGAAAGCGATAGAGTTAGAAAGTCCATAAAAATTTAGATTGCTTTCAGAGATTAAACAAGTAGGTAGGTTTTCTAGCGTTAACTGACTGTGAAGTTCATGTTTCCATTCTGCTCATTGTAAGGGAATTAACTGGATTGAAACGAATTCGTTTTTACGAAACCACATCACAAAATGAAAATAATCTTATGACTTTTTATTACCGATATAAACATTTTAAACATTCAAAAGCATATGCATAGTTCCAGTAAGTCGATACTGTAATATTTCTTGAAGAAATTGTAGTTGCTCATTACTTAGCTCCTTTGGAATACCGAAATACCAAATTACAATGGTAGCAATGTCTACATATATATATATAAGGAACTTGTCCTGACTCCTGGCTAACTAACTGATTGATGTTCAATATACAACCGAAATAATTGGATCGATTTCAATTAAAATTGTGACAGCATAAAAGAACGGGTTTTCAGAAAATCGGATTCTAAAGGGTTGAAAAAATCAAAACTTTTACCTGAAATATATTCAAATGAGGTGTCATTAAAAGATAACTAAATTCTAAGTATCATAGCTCTGGAGCCATAAGTGGTATAGTCACTATTTCAAATATAGGGCCATGATGAGTCCCAACACGTCCCTGGTTTTTCAATTTTGTCAAAATTGTTAAACTCCTTTCCGGAAATTAATTACGAATTAGTTTTGATAGGTTTAGAAAACTATTGCAGCTTAATTCGTGAAGTTTAAGAGTTTATACACTCTATTTTTGAGTGTCCGAGGAGGCCTTTAGTTTTGGTCTTTCATATTCGGTCTTGTTTTTTGTCTTGGTCTTGTTCTTTCGGTCTTGGTCTTGGTCTTACTAGTATAAATACATTACGACCGAACAGTCGTGTTAGCTGGTATTACTAGTAGGTTCAGTGTGCTGTTGCTATTGCTATTACTTTTTAGATTGGTTCGTATAGACTATGTCGATGACGTAAACGGAATTTTTTAATAATTTTACTATCGAAATAGTTACCTGTTAGGACCATTACAATTTTACCTTCAATAGGTAAACGTGCTGGTGCCTTAGCTAGTACGTTATTATTGCATGCTGAAGACTCCGTTGATATGTAGGCAAAGTGCATAATGCAATAGTAGCGTTTTGACAACTTTCAATGTTGTTTGTGACGCTGAGCGCGATATAACCTCAAAATTGCCTAAATACATCACAATTTCGAAACCCCAAAGTCAATTTCCAAAATAAT
>NW_020439824.1:0-6309 GCF_000699045.2 Agrilus planipennis
GAAAGAGACAATGTTACTGTGAAAATTTCTAAAATATATGCTACGCAAGATATTTTGGAATTTTGTCGGCAGTTAAAAAATGTAACAAATAAAAGATATTATTCATATTCGAAAGTAACTCTCAACTTCCTTTCGAAAATAGTGAATCGTGCGTAGATTTTATGTGTTGTCATTCAATCACATAAGAAATTATTTGATCAATACCTACTATATAAATATGTAAGGCACTTTTTTACTTTGTTAGACAGGTACCTACTAATTTTTGACCCCCGTTTGATCCCGCATAAAAGAATGACCTGGATCAGTTCTCACAACCTCATCTTCGTGTCTGTAACATCCCGTTAAAATCAGTTCAGTTGTTTTTAAGATTAACTCATATAGATAAGCAGACAATTTTCTTAAGGTAGTTTGTGTCTTATCCCCTAAAGCTACTTAGCTTTTCTTTTAATTTTTCTTTTCGCACAACACAATAAGAAAATAATTCAAAATTCATTTTTATTTTAACTTTTAATTTACGTCATAAAAATTTTATATATCTAATTGTCCGAAAGCTGGCGTAACTCTTAATTTGAAATGCTAAATTCAAACGTAATTTTGACTTGGACCCTCCCTCCCACCATATGGTTCAACGTAGTCTTTTGTCAGACCTCTCCTACCTCCATAATGGAAGACCTCTGTAAAAATAATTATATCGGCTTTAAAAATGCCATATTGCCTTCAGACAAACACTTCAACTTTATTTATGCGTGTAAATTTGTTTAAATTTTGTATAAAAACAGCATACTGTGTATAAAACTGAACAGTGACGAGGTAGTCGTGAGTAGGCCCTAATTCTTAAGCTTCTTTGGATTTTCGTTTCCTACTAAAGGGGAACGTACTCTACTGAAATCAAAACGAATAAGTATTCATAAAAGCAGCAAAAAACAACAAACATCTTATATTTAATTATTAAAATTGTAAAACAATAAGAGAAACTTATCGGTTTTCAATCGATGTGACCTTCAGTTTGACCGGCGCAAAGTAGAATAGAACAGCACTAGGCCAGAAAAGAAAGGAGTCAACTCTCGGCCAAACTCTTAACCGGTGAGGAGCGTATAATCCGTACAGTATTGCACGGAACCATTTTATCTACTACAATTGCATTGTTCAAATGTGCTGTTATTGGTACCATTTACTACTGAAAATATCAACGAGATGTTTATTTATATTTGAAGACATATTAAAGGCTTTAACGCTTGTTTACGACTCGCACTACTATTCATGATTGAACAAAACTTTTGGCAGGTACTGTATGAAAAAGTATGTTTAATGAACAAGAGTCGAGAGTATAATGAGCTTTTNTTTAGTAAAAGAAAAGTCAGATTTTACTTTATGTTTTAGCCTCCATTCTTAAGTAGGATAGAAATAGATCCATCTGATTTACGTAATTATGTGTTAGAGAAAGAATTTAATATGCTAATTAGTAATGAATTAAAATTAATTTAATAGTGCCTGCTTATTGCTGTTGCTACACCTGCATACATATGTAAAAAATTTAAAAATATCATATTATATTATATTAAAAAAAAGTGAGGAATTATTGTTCGTGAACACTTAACCAATAGGTCAAAATAAACCACACTAAAAGATGCGCAATTGCAATCTAAAATTGATCTGTCCTACGATTATAACTAGATACTGAGTTTTGCTTATTTACTGTTCGAACATGTGTATAAAAAACTTTTATCTACGGAACCTACCTAATCTATAAAAGTGGTAACAATTTTATGTTTCAAAATTATTGACGCAGCAAAAAGCGTGTTCGGGCTTCGGACCAAAACGCGAGGACAAGATGGCATCAAGTAGTGCGGAAATGGAACTCGTAGAGTTGCTTATTCCGAGATAATTTGGATTTTATCTTCCTTTTTTTTATTGGTTTTGGATATGTGTAGATACCAAGACAAAATTATTGTCGATTCCCAAAATATCATCCAAATATATGGAAGGCCGCATTCATTAAGATCACAGTCAGCCTTTTAATTTGCGGAGCATTCTTTACAAGTACGAATGTTGACGGCGTCAACAAAAACAAAAGCTTATATTTCTACGAAACGGCGGTTGTGTGATCACGTCTGCATTATATTTGATCATAAAGGACGCGTTATTGTTGGAACGTGATCGGGCAAATGTACTAAATCGTGACGTAGTGTTGTTTAATGATGATGCGCTTACTAAGCTGAACACGTGAATGAAATGATAGATTTCGCAAAATACGAGATGTCTATTATAGACCACCAACAGTAATCGCTGGTGTTTATTATTTGGATATGGGTGCATTAAATTGAACTAAATGTTATCTATAATAGAGTATCATCATTAAATGTCACACACAAAATTGTTCTAATGTAATGTTTAGTGAGTAGGGCGTTGGCAGGATTTTATTCAGGAGGGGGCAGAATTGCCACATTCAGCCTTTTGTTTATTTGTCATTCATTTATCCATATTTTTTAATTTTTTCTTATATTGTGCAAATAGGCAAAGTCTAAATAAACAAAATAAAAGTTTAAATAATAAACTAGGCACTTTCGATCTCCATAACGGTTCCCTCGTCCATGGAGATGGTTACTTGAAGGTACTCAATATGTATAATAGATACTTATAATTAGTGCCGATTGAGACTTTTGATCTTCACATTGAAAACTACCAGAATCCAAAATTTCAAGGTGTTTGACAAAATGTTCAATTTTTTTTTAGTGACAGTATGTTAACAAAGCAAGTAATAATTGTCAACAAAACAAGATAAATCATCTAACATTCAGTTTTGAACGTTATAAACCGAGCCAAAAGGAAACTTTTTCATCTAGTTCTAAACAAGAATTTACGCACGTAGGTAATCCTTTTCCCCGTCGTAGTAATAAATAATCTTTTCGGGCCGATATCGTATCACGTAATTTTAACTCGAACTTGAACACAAAAGAAGAAAAATTGAGGTTGTGTGCTCGGCCACCCCTGATGCCGTTTTAGGCGACAATCTAATTGGCGCCGACGTGTAAATTATCGTGTAGGAGAGAATGTGGGGAAAAAAGGCAGTTTTCAGCCATTTCCAGATAACATACTTAAATGTTCTCTCCTCTGTGTGCGCATTTGTGTCCTTTGTTGCCTTAGGGAAATTTATTGTCGCTTTTAATCTCGACAGCTGAAGTCACACAAAAGATCATAAAAGTTTTTCTGTTAAACTATTATCACCGAAAGTTACGTTGACAATTTTATATGAAAAATTATCACGTTATCGCTAAATAATGATGTTTAACAGTAGGCATATGTGTGTGAGTTATTGTCGTACTTGGTAGGTCACTTTTAGGTTAAAAATTGAAAAACTAGAAAAAATGCCGTAAAGGTGATTAATTCAATTTTTAATGTTTTGAAACATTTTATTCGGCTTTACGAAGTGGCTCAAACGATATTAGCCTAAATGGTATATCGGATGACACGATATTCTCGAATATTTCGATTTCTATCTTATTTGATGTCGTTCCTATTAATATGATTTATATCCCAATGACATATGCCAGCTATGTGGTCGATTCAGTTATGGACAAGCTGAACTGTCAGAATAAAACTTCAGTAGCAGGAAATACCCATTAGATGGCGACACTGCCTGTATTTGATTATTAAATAGTTTAATTGAAAGGTGAGAACGTTCTTTAAATCCAGTATGTTGTCTGAATTTTTAATTAAAAATCACTTATTTTCACGTATTGTGTGTGGAATTAAACAATTGCAAGTGGATGAATTGAAATGTTAATGATCGGTATTCACTTATTAATCCTGAACGGTGCATTCTAACCTTAAAATTTAGACGTTAACTTTATTAATTAATCAAAAATTTCCCGAGATAGCTTTTGTGAATTTCTATGCAATATATTAACAACGGTACACTTGTCGTCTAAATTTGGAGAACTTCGACTACTTATNTCGTTCGATCTATCTATTAATTAATTAATTAACAGTTAAATAACATAAATAAAAGTAAAGAAAAAGTAGGGAAACAGCGATTATAATGATAGGAGGCGAAAAATTAGATGTGGTTGAAGTTAGTTAGGTTAGGGCGACAGGAGTAGTAGGGATATACAGCAGAGAGTAGCGCAGGGTCGAGTCGCCTTCGCGAACGGTTAATTTAGAAATTCAAAAAAGATTGTTAAGGTGTATGTTTGGAGCGCAGCGCTGTATGGGTGCGAAACATGGACGATGGGTGCGGCGGAAAAGAAAAGGTTAGAAGCGTTCGAAGTTTGGTGTTACAGGCGAATGATGAGGATACTGTGGAGAAACAATGTTAGAAATGAAGGGATATTAGAAAGAATAATAGAAGACTCTATGGAAGTCAATAAGAAATAGACGAGATAGGTTAGTAGAACCCCTTCTCAGACATGAAGGGCTAGTCAGAGACATGTTAGAGGCAGAAGCAGGAGTTAAGATTAGAGGTAGGCCTAGAATATATTACTGTTCGTAAATAGTTAAGGATGTGTGGGATGTTCTAGTTTTAGGGAAATGGGAAGATTAGCTCAGGATAGGAAAGAGTGGAGGTACGTGTCCAACCATTCGTAGGACTGACGACCTTATGATGATTCTTGTCTCATTTGCCCTTATTTTTAGTAGCAATATTGTGTGCTATAATTAATGTAAATAAATTANCAAAACAAACACAAATGCATATGCGATACATATCTATAGTACAGGCTAAGAGCGATCTGCTGTTAATTTGTCGAAATGGCAATTTTTGGGTTATCGGTTGCTACTAACAGGTTGGCTTCGGAATCCTATTAAAATGACTCTTTTTGGACATATCCACCAGAGACCACACGTAGCGTGTGACGTGACGTGACGAGTAGCGCGTGACGTTGCAATTTTCGGTATTACATCCTAGTAAATTTCTTTCATATCGTTGTTAAAGAAGTTTCACTTCAATAAACGATAAACATTTTAAGATTTTTAATAAGTCTTTTTCGTACTAATTGTGTAAAAAAATTCACACAGGAATGTTTTTTATTACCTGTAACTGCCTTCTATCATAGAACTTTAAAAAGAAATAATCAATACATATAATAAAAGTAAATGTCAGTACATGCCGCTAAAGCTCTTCAACCGAATCCCACAACTCCATAACGGTTCCCTCGTCCATGGAGATGGTTACTTGAAGGTACTCAATATGTATAATAGATATATTAGTGCCGATTGAGACTTTTGATCTTCACATTGAAAACTACCAGAATCCAAAATTTCAAGGAGTTTGACAAAAAGCCATTTTCCGTAAGGATTGTTATTACTCATTAGCCAATACTTTTTAANGCATGAACATAAGAAATATTTACATTACAGGAAACATGAAATATTCACAAAAAGAATTGTGTATAAGTATATAGTGGAATTCATTTATTATGACTCCGCCTATATTAGCCAACAGTTTAATATGAAGTAACTGCAGTGTTAAGCTTGGTTTTCATAATAGATATAAAATTTTAATGTATTTCTTATAACATTTAGTTGTTTTTGTTTATTTTCTGCAACAACTTTACATCAATTTTATTATATTAGTTTAATTTTTTAACTTAAATTTGTTACGGATTAGGTACCTGCTCGTTCAGATATCTTGTCGGCGTTTGAGTAATTAGATAATTTATGTATAGGCGTAAACTTAGTTTGGAAAATGGCTGCTAAACCAATTAGCGGTGATGCATTTTGAGCGACTTTTAGATGCGAAAATCCTGGCAAATTTCGTTCGAATTACTTGAGATTTATACCTACCATCGCGTTGACGATTAATCCTGTTAACCGGTGACGTTCACGTTTACACACGTTCTCTCTATTTGCTCTTCGTTTTACTTCAGGCAGAAATTCGAAAATTTAATTAATAGATTTCTACTGTCCACCTCCTAGTTTATATTAACAGTATCTATCTTTTAAAGGGGTGACATTATACCATCTAAAAATGAACCAGTGGATTTTCATTAATTTTCAATTAAAAAATTATTTCCGGTAAATGTCAAACAATGATGCTTTCTTACCATTAAGGTCATGCTCATTTCACAGTGATATTGGGATTCGTCAAATGGGAGGAGCCTAAAAACATGGCGCCGATTAGAGAAAATTTATCGTAGTTCCTTTAGTATACCGTGCAATTTCCAAGTTTTTAAATTACGATAAAATGATAAGTATTGACACAATATGTGATTGGGCTGACACAAAGCCTCGGAAAGGAAATTTCGTTGAAGGTGAGCGTGTTTTTAATGCCAATCACATTATAAAATTCGGAAATAACAAATCCGGAAGCTA
>NW_020439824.1:8521-8998 GCF_000699045.2 Agrilus planipennis
TTCACCGCATCCCAATAGTCTTCCAGATTGTTACAGTGAGGTGAAGAAGTTGGCATGTGGAGTGCTGACTATCTTCGGATCGACATATTCGTGCGAGCAAGCCCTTGCATGAATATAATTAAAAGTAAAGTAAGAAGCCAACTAACAAATGAAAATTTAGAGTCGTGTTTGAAACTTAAAACAACAAGTTATGAGCCAAATTTATCCAAACTTTCTAAAATCATGCAAAGCCAACACTCCCATTGAATTTGTTTGCTCAAATGTGTGTTATTATTCTTTTTTTTATTCTAACTACAAGTTACATTGTTTAGTAAAGTTTAAATTTTCTACTTGAATAACCATGCAACGCCATGCTCTCATTGAATTTGTTTGCTTAATTGTTTGTTATTGAAGTGCAAGTTAGTGTTGTATATAAATAGATATTTTTTCTTATGAATAAATTTAGAGTCGTGTTTGAAACTTAAAACAACAAGTTAT
>NW_020439825.1:0-3762 GCF_000699045.2 Agrilus planipennis
CAATTCAGAGAGAAAAACGATCCTGAAAACAATTTTTGCCGTGTCAACACACGGCACGTGTGAATACTTCTATACACTTGCTTGTCTCACTGTTGCCGTGCACGGCCACGGCGCCGTGCCGTTGCAGTCCCCATGCCGTGCTGCGACGGCAGCCGTGCACAGCCACGGCAGCAAACCGTGCTGTGTGAACGCTTGCATATAACCCAATGTATTACTATTATAAACGGCACGGTTGCCGTGCACGGCCACGGCAAAAAACCGTCTGTGTGAAAGCAGGGCTACCTAAAAAACACTCTATAATAAAACTGAAACTGAATTGGGATCGTAAAGGATCCTTCCTTAACCGTTACATCTATAAACTAATTTAACCATTGTACCGATGCATCTAACTATACTTGAAGGGCCTACTACCAAATAAACACCATGCCGCCTTGTAAATTTGCAAAACATTCTAAAAATTGTAACAGGAATTTTATGACCTGCAACAAGAAGAACGGTCTCCGAACAGTCAACTTAATCGAATCAAAAAACTGTTTAGAACTAGAAAAATATGGTAAGTTGATTTTATTTAGCACAGAAAGAATGGAGCCATTAAAATATATATCTATAAAATTACCAGTAAAATAAAAATACCATCAGATATTTATTGTAATTTTGTAACAACGGAGTGTGGGTGGTTACAGAAGATTATGAACAAGATTCAAGTTTTTATGTTAAACTTCGAAAAGCAGTACTTCGTTTTGAAAAACTGAAAATATTTTCCTATTCAACTTGGCTTTTTCTGTAATTACAGTATCGAATTTAAATAACGTTATGAAACAAACGTACTATAAAACAAAGAAATGAGAGATATATCAAGTTTAATGTGAGTAGGTATCATAAAAAATTCAACCAATTTTTCACTAAACCTTACTTTATTTTAAATACACTGTCCTTCCATGAAAGCAAAATTGCTACCGACATAAAAATATCCATTCGAAAATAAAAGCAAAATAAAATAAGAGGAAATGTACGTAAACCCAAACATAAGCAATATCCAAAATGGTTATCCCATAAATATAATATTGCAACGTGATGAAAAAATCGTAATCTTTTTCCTTATATATGCCTTGGGTTGGAGTGAAGAATGGCAAACAAATTTAGAAAGGCTGACAGGTAATCGCTCTATTCACCCGCCGTCAAAGGTAATAAAAATATAAACGTACAGACTTTCCGGGGAAAAATCCTTACCAATCTTTTGCGGCTTTCGTTTGATTTGTTTTATTGTTACTGGTATTCGTTACAATTATTATCAGGAATAGGTTGATCATGTTGCTTATAATTTGCTTTTCTCTTTTACTTAGTTAAACGACAACTAACAGAACTTTTTGATAAGAGTACTGGAACGAGGGGCTCGGGTTCGATTCCCGGCGAGGGTTAGAGAGCAGTAACAAATTTTCCATTAAATTAAGGTAATCTGTAGTGGGATGAAATTAAGTTGATTCACATAATGTTTGACATTTAATAATGTACTAGAAGTATGAAATTATAGCATTTTACTCCTGGCCGTAGGTCATAAGGTCCCATTAATACTATATGAAACACTTCAAGAAACTCAATAGTAGTAAATTAAATATTAAGTATTAATGTGAAAATAACAGAATCCGGGACCTTTGACTTTACGCACCAATGTATGGGTAACCATAACTCACAGTTTGATCAAGATAGGCTATATACTTTTTTCAAAATTCATTTTACAGTTAAGTACTTTTGAAAATTAAATACATCTCTAAACCTTGCATGCCCTCACATTAGTCTAAATTTTTTTACATTTTTTAAATATGCGTAGCTCAGTTCTCTTCAATAAATTGACCAGATTCGGTATGGAAATAAAGGGTATTATTAAACTTTTATATAAATGAATTATGTAAAAAGTATATAGTGGATCTTAATCAAACTGTAAAACCTTGTTCTACAAACTTTGGACTACTTTATTCTACATTTGGTTTCTACACATACCCTAAATAGAGGCAATGATGCCAAGCCACGTGAAGAGGAGATGTAAGAAAACAATAGCTGAGCACAGCACACGCCGCCGGGACTCTAGCGGACTCCCCGCTCTCCGCACGGCTGCGCATTATACGCATTTAATACAGCGTTTGCCCTCTCTCGGTCGCCGCCAGCCGACACTCGATATACTGTCTACCCCCTCCACGCGCACGTAACGCTTTTTCAGAAGAAATCGTAATATCCCGTCTATATAGAAGTTTCATTTCAAAAATTGTCAGTACTATAATTTTCTTCTAGAACACTCATTTTTGAGATTTTGATCAAAAAGTGTGAAAAACACATCATTTTTACCAATTTTCCAGCTTTCGTAAATTTGCCAAGAAATTTCGAGAAGTTCATCCTTGAGAAATTGTATAGAACGCCATTCTGTACTAATTCCAAAACCTAACTCGATTAAATTCAGTCACAACCACCTCACTTTATATAATTCCTGGGCTATTTCAAGTAATTAGCATATACTGTTAGGAACATTATCCTTTAATTAGTTTTGGTACCTATCTGTGTTGTTCACGCAAGAAGGGCTTGTCAAAAACTGTTTATGAAAAATTAGTAGCGAATATATGTATAGAGATGACGATATACTCCCAATTTCTTGATATTCACCAACTTGCTTGTATGGAGCAATTCTGATGAGAACTAATCAACTCAAAATCGCAATCTTCATCAGGTGTTTTGAGAAACTGCTGAACCAAAACATATTGTTATTTATAATCATATACGTATTATTCATTTACCAAGCGGTCACATTACTTCTCATACCTGAGTTCATGAAAATAATCGCTGTGATGTAGGTACAGCTTTAACTATTGGAATTAACATTATTAAAATTATTTATATACCTTCGCGGAGCTAAATAAAGCAGCTTAACTTTGAATCATACATCTGAATTTTTTATCCTTTATATATTGTGATGGGTCTAATGGTAGTATTAAGTATACGAAGAAAGTTAATTGAAAATCTCATGAGCTTTCACATGTGTAAAAGGTGTACCTCATTAAATTTACATATCTTGCGTGTACATTTCGAAAACATTGAGTCGGCTATTGCGTGCATTAAGTGCATTACTATATAAGCAGGAACCTCTAAATAAACGTAAAGACTGGTGACTAATACTTTTTGGAGGTAAAAATCAATGAAAGGGCAGGGTGTTGACACTGCGCAACCTAACGTCTGCTTCATGACATTCGCAACTACCTGTACGCTATCTTTGTAACTACTACGGAAGCTTGCTCCTTGCATACCTATTGCATGTGGGTCAACATCAGTAATGACGTATGTTAATATTTGTTTGCCAAATACGATATAAGCTATGCCTAAGAATTGTAGGTTATAAAATGAGGCAGTACGAAAGAGAATACTCACCGTACGATAATGAATAGTTGGTCCACACGCAATCTCTCTTCAATTCGAGAATAGCTCCAGAATAAAACGAAAGTACGGTAAGCCTACAAAGCGACAGATCAGGTCAGATCTAAATGCAACATTAGGATTAAGAGAGAAGCGCTTTCGTGAAAAATGTCCAATCGTCCCCACATCAACGGGTTTCCATTCCGCCTATTTCACACACATGGCTTCATTTCCTTGAAAGCGGGCAAAACTAATTACACATTTGATTAAATAAATGTATCCACAGATAGTATTATCTCAATTAAAAGAAAATCGTATTTTGAAAATGTACCATCTCTTATATTTAGGTCATTCTCTGAGACTGAA
>NW_020439825.1:5238-8070 GCF_000699045.2 Agrilus planipennis
AATCACATTTTTTAATCTTTAGTGCGGATTAGCACTGCAAAAAGTTGTTGTTAATTGATAAGATAATAAAAACTATTGAACAGTAAAATTAGAAAAATTTACTGAAAAAGTGAAAAGTTTTGATGTTCTAGAAGTACAAGCTGTTGGAGGCTTAGGTTCAGGAAGAATCATTTCAACATCAGTTATATAAACAGTATGAATATCTTTAACATTAGGGAAAACAAACGTCCACGAAAAGCCTGACTTCTTTCTTAGATAAGATACTTTAAATTCAGACTGACTATAGTGACCGACAACTTTTCCTACATAGTAAATATTACTTCAGTTCTTAGGGAACCTCACTAAAATAAACGAACCGTCTTTAATATTTTCTGGTATTACATCAACTGTCAATTGGCTTCTGTACATTTCAAAATTTTCATGCTCGGTTTCATCTTCATCTGTGACAAAAGTTGAACTCCCTTGAAAGCTTATATCAGATCCATCACAATCAGATTCATCACTTTCTGTGTTTTTAGTTTTCTTCTTCTTCTTTTTTAAATTAAAATCCTCTAAACTACGTTTCATTTGTCTTGCCCTAGTCCTTCTTTCCTGTTCTAGCTTTTTCAATCGCTTTTCATTGTGTTTCTCTTCAATTAGGTTTTTTTCGGGTGTGTCAGTATAAATACGTGATTTTCCTGGCCGTCGTCCTTTGCTTGTTTTATTACTTTTTACAACAGTCGGATAGGGTCGAATTGCCTCTGGTGTCAAAACTGTCTTGAAAGGAGCTACTATTTGATGGATTGGTGAATTGTTCAAAGCATCTGGTTCACAAGCATCTAAATTAAACCTTTGTAGTTCACCACCATAAGTTAACAATGGTGAGTTAATAGTTTTTTCTGTAGATTCTCGCTGAACCTCCAAGAAATCCTGTGTTCCAGAAGTAGAGGGTTGGCAGATATCAGAGACACTTGGCTGCTGCAGAGTAGGTGCTGACAAATCTTTAACGGCGTTTTGAGTAGGAGGCACATGTTCTACGTTACCGGATGTATACACCTCAGTTGGAGTAAAATCTTCGTCACTAAAGGCTAATTCACTAAGAGGCCATATTCCGGGTTTGTTAAACCCGCTTGTAATATTTTTTGCCGTGAATGAATCGAAAAATGCAATTTTCACAAGCTTTGGAATATTGTAAATTGTCAATGCTTTGCCTGGGTTCATTATATGCCAATTATTGAAAGCAATTTTCAACTTTGATTTAAATGCTCCAAAGACTCCCACATCAAGTGGCTGTAGGCGATGAGATGTATGTGGTGGAAAAGATAGGTAAATTATGCCATTTTCTTTGGCGTAGTTGATGGCTTCGAGAGAAACATGGCTTTCATGGTTGTCACACAACAATAATATGGGGTTATCTTTTGTGCAGAGTGTGTGCTTCTGGATATGTTTTAAAACAGAGACGAATATATCGCTATTTATCCAGCCACTTTTATTTGCAGCGCCGAGACTTCCTTCGGGTGCTCCTTCGAGAAAATTATGTTTATAATTAACGCGTGGAAACACGAAAAGTGGAGGAATGGTGTTTCCGCTGGCAGATATAATGCCACCAAAAGTTACGAGTTCGCCTCTTTCAGCTGATACAATTTGTCCGACTTGTTTTTGACATCTTGGAGCCAAGACTTTAGGAGTATCTAGAACGGTAGATACACCTGATTCATCGAAATTAAAGATTCTGTCAGCAGTTAATGGCTGTCGCTCCAACACTGTCTTCAAGTTGGTATAAAACTCGGTAACCGAAGTTTTGTTAAACGCATAAGATCTGGCAGCGCTTGTGTTTTCGGGTTTGCGTAAGCTGAGTTCCGGGTTTCTTCTGCGAAAACCATACATCCATTCTTTTCCAGCTATCTTATTTTCTTTCCACTTTGCTGGATATTTCAAACTCAAAGATTTGGCATACTCATATGCTAGCTTTCTTGCTTGAATCGTCGTAAGACCATAATGCATCTTACAACATTTGATAATATAATCATTTAGCAGTTTTTCTTCTTCCATAGAAAAGACTTGGAAACTTGTATATTTAGAGTCAAATGTACGGTTGCTTGACCCTTCAGCATCATTGCGATTCTTGTATTTTTTTACTCGGCTTTCTAATGTTGACAATTTCAAATTGTACTTGTCCGCAGCTTTTCTATATGACAATACTCCTTGTGTAACATCCTGTATTGCTGACTGCATGGATTCTTCATTCACAGCTTGTCTACTTGTCTTTTTTGGTTTATAAGTCCGCACCATGTTTCTGTGAAAAAATAATAAGAAATAGGTATAAAATATATATACGTACATCACCGATAGCAAAACACAGGACAAAGTTAATGCAAAAATTAGCAATTATCACACTAATACACTAAATCGTACCTACCTACCAGTTGGGGCACATTCGTACGCGTTCAAACGTGCCCCATCTTGTTCTGTCCGTAAGTACCCCACTAACTAAATAACAACAAAATATAACCTTTTTTGATATTAATAGAATTAAATCATTAATTAAGTATTGAAAACGTATCTTAAGTATATTTTGCTACTTACTGATAGAATACTCTATATGAAAACTTATTTTATCTACGATAACAAACGACAACAACATAGATCAAAAAATTACTTACCGAGCGCGAAAACACGTTCCTGGCTGTCACTTCACTCTCACCAGTGCAAATGGCGCGATACCACGTTGGCGTAAAGTTGGTACCCCGACTTACGCACATATACAAAAGCAAGAATGTACGTTGTTTCGTTTAAGTTTTATTTTGACTGTATGAATGTGCCCCGCGTACGAAGGGTAACGATCTTCCCCTA
>NW_020439826.1:0-2051 GCF_000699045.2 Agrilus planipennis
CACTCATTTTCTTACTATGCCCACTTATTCGTAAGTAATTTTGGGATTTTAATTAAAGAGCTGACTTCACCAGGAAATTTGTTAGCTTTATTATTCTACAGGTAACAGGTTTTATCTTTTTTTTTTATTCTATTGAAAGAAACTCAAATTTATGTAGGTACCATTAAGAAATTGAACTTTATCATGTATTCTGATTCGTATGCTTGCTTCACCTCATTCCTTTATCTTGCCCAATTCAATGTAGATCCATTTTAGATAATCAATTAATATCGCCGGTTCTGTTTCTTCTCGATCTACATTGTCTTATTTTCTGGCCATACTTGTTTCCTAGATTTAGCCATAAAATTTGTTTAGCTTTTTAGTACGTAACTTAGAATTACCATTTAATTTTCTCCACATTGACTCCATGAAAGCAAATCAGTTTTTTCATCAACCGTTTATTGCATTTCTTTCGTGGAAGACTTATCATGGGCTGAACATACGTTCCAGCAGCAATCATGCATATTAGATACAACAGATGCCAAGAAGCATATGAGAGCGGAGCTTAAACCCGAATGAGGCTCCGATCTGCCGCTTGCACTTTGGTGATTAGGTACTTGAAGTCATTTCTATTGAACAATGCACAGGTCGCTTCCGTCCATCCCATTTTAAATTACGCATCTGAATATCTCGTCTGGGAAGTCACTAATCCAAAAACAACTTCTACAAAAGTTGTTGAGTTCGGAGGTGGAAATTGGATAGTAAGCAACAATTTGACTTTGACCGTAACCTTCAAGATTAGTTGAAATTTAAATCGACTTTTTTAAATAGAACCTCCTGAATATTAATTGTTGGTCCCGAATTTAAAAGGCGTGTATAATTGTTTATTTAGAGGCTATTTTAACGATAAAATATTAAATAACATTGGATAATCAGGAAAGAATAAATTTTTATGGAGAACAACACTGATACTTTGGGTCGTCCTGCCATTAAATTCAGGTCTCCATTGAAAGTTTTTGGCTAATTATTTAATATCCTTTAGAGTTTTGTCATTGAAATAATCTCTGAACGTACCAAGTAAAGTAACTCAAACACCCATCCGAATGTAAAATTTTATGCTCTTTTCTAATTCTGGTTCAAAAATAGGGGTTTCTATGATCTATCGATCTTCAAAGGAACTCATAGTGAAAGTCAAATCACTATTACAAAGGTTATTTTTGAATTGGTACTTCTCTTAACTAGATATTTAGCTCGATAATTTAATAGGCCAATTAATTTTTGATCCATTAGGACACCATGTTTCTCCTCAAACGTTTCAGGCAAACCCGTCTGATTAGAAACTTCGAAAAGACAACGGAAAACTATCCAATGACCTGCTGATTAAAGTAAGGAAACCGTACAATCCTACGAGATTTAATGAATTTTGAATGTCAATAACCATTTTGTGACGTATTTTGAAATTGGATTTGAATTTACCACTGTGTTGGATCTAAACGGTATAGAAAACCATAGTAGATCCTGACAATATTTAGTTTTCCAATAAAGCACGTTTTCATTTAAACCGGCACGTCATCAACAAGAATTGCAGATAAAATCCTCAAGGTCCTTTCACACCCTTAAGAGATGCAGTTTTGGCTAGATGAATTATTGGCTCCTATTTCTTTGAATATCAGTTCTCCCGAAAAGACGAGAGACGTAATTTTGCAAAACTATTACGTTTATTCAGTATGATTGCCTTAAGGAGTTAAATCGAAAAATTATTACGTGTTCTATAAAAACATAGACTACATCACATGTCAATATATTATACATCACTTTATGTATTCAGGTTGTTTGGATATCAACGCCTCCACTAAAGCAGCGCGATTTGTGAGATTCTGTGATGCTTTCAATATTCCACTTATCACATTCGTAGATGTTCCAGGGTTCCTTCCAGGTACCAATCAAGAATACAATGGCATAATTAGACACGGGGCAAAACTTCTCTATGCATACGCTGAAGCAACTGTACCTAAGCTAACAGTTATTACGAGAAAGGTAATTTTCATTTCAAATAAAGAAAAAGATTTTAT
>NW_020439826.1:2143-8048 GCF_000699045.2 Agrilus planipennis
AAACTCGCATCACAGTAGTTTCTATCAAACCTTAAAATGTATTAACAAATGAAATTTCGTGGATCTGTAATACTAGTCGTCACTACTGAAAGGATAGTAGTAACAAAACTCGCTTAAGTGACTGATGTGTTTTATTTTATTCTATTTTATAAAAAAAATTTTAAGTTTATATATAAGATGTATTTAAAATAAAAGAAGATTATATAAGTATTAATTTAGACTTGGGACTCTAGAGAAATATCACTCCAAAAGCTGTTTCGCCTATTGGAAATTATACAGATGTATGAGATGGGGAAGGCACTTTTTACATATATGTATACCAATTAAGCTGAGGTGGTAGAGACAAGACTTTGAAACGAGGAAAATGGTGGTCGTTGATCAGAGAGAAATGAGAGTGTAAAAGGGAATAAGAATAACCTCGTAGAAAACTAAAAATGTATTTTCAGATAGGAACGAAGGAGTGGAAGTGCAGAGGACGGAGATTAAAAATAGAATAAATAAATAAACTATTAAGATGTAACCATGAAACCGTCAATCTGACTTTTGCTTTGCACTTTACCCACCCACCATAACCGTATATTTTGTCTTTTTTTATGTGGAGAGGGAGAGGAGGTAGTGTTACCTACCGTAACCTAACCTTCAAACTTCTAATTCTACCATAAACATTAGTAAGGAAATAAATAAAGAATCAGAGCCAATGGGGTGAAAATTTTTATTATTGATACTACACCAACGTTTCGCCTCTAGATATAGAGACTTCTTCAAAGACAAGTTTTCAGGTCAGTTAAGTACTTAACAGAAGTTTGGTCTATATTATGCTGCAAGATTGGTGAACACCCACGGACACAG
The DNA here is from genome assembly GCF_000699045.2 of Agrilus planipennis. Lineage (NCBI taxonomy): Eukaryota > Metazoa > Arthropoda > Insecta > Coleoptera > Buprestidae > Agrilus > Agrilus planipennis. The sequence continues at coordinate 2,993 of NW_020439826.1, forward strand.
TAATTTACACAGCAAAAGTTATGTAAAAATTATAAGTCCAGTTAAAACGACGCACAATATAAATAAAATAATACGTAAAATAAATAGTTAAAATCATGGATAGAAACAACTACGAAGGTATAAATTAAGTGACTAGTTTAAATACATTGTCGATAAAGACGAACAAATCTACAATTAAACTTGTCAAACTTGTGGTTTATATAAGTTTGAAAACTGACCTGGAAACCTGCCTTTGAAGAAGCTTCCATACTTAAATAAATCAATAAATAAAACATTAACCCCATTGGCTCTGATTCTTTATTTATAACTTAACCTAGGGGAAGAAATTGGAAAAAGTAATAAAGAAAGAAGGTAAAGCATTTCTTTGGATTGATATTTCTCTGGTGCTGAAAATTGATTGGGACTCCAATTCTACATAATTACCCGAATTTATAATTTGAAAAATGCTATTGTGAATTTTCAAAGGGTTACGGAGGTGCTTATGATGTAATGGCTTCTAAACATCTCCGAGGTGATGTAAACTATGCATGGCCGACCGCTGAAATTGCAGTAATGGGAGCTAAAGGAGCTGTTTCGATCTTATACAAAGGCAAATCTAACCAACAAAAATACGAAGAAGAATATATCGAAAAATTTGGGAATCCTTTCCCAGCTGCAATACGTGGTAAGGAGAGTTTAATATTAAAATTTAAGAAATTTAAGTAATTCAATGAACAACGTCTACTATGAGTACATTAACATCAATACCTTAGAAAGTATCAACAAGAGAATGTATAGTAACACTATTAGGAGATTGAGTGGAATGCATGCAGTAAATAAATAAATATTAGCATCTGAATTCAATGTGCTGTTGCTCTTACTTTTTAGTGTGATTCGTTGATAACGTCATAAACGCAATTTCTCTTCGTTGATAAGTTTATAGGTAGTTCTTAGGCATTTACGGCCGATGTAGATATGTTGTGAGTTTTGTGCGTTTTTTCAGCTTGATTTGACATGGTCCTTGAGATACTGCTTTTCCGAATGATTTACCGTGCCTTAGAAAAAGTTGATTTTTCCTTTTAGTTTGTACTAGCTGTGCTAGCGGTTTCGTCCAATTGGAATTCAGTTAGTAACTATAAGAGCCATATGTTATCTGTCAGTGAATTAACCTTAACATGTAGATATATTTGTCAGGGATTTTTTTACATGCCCTTTTATGCTTTACCACTTGAGGTAGCGTTTGTAAGAAAAACATTTGCGCCACCATTTTTTAGTCGACGTATGTTGCAAAATTGATCTCCACGAAAACACTTATTCCAACATCCACCCTTAAGGTCCATTCTAAATACTGGCGACAGAAATTTTAAAATCGGATTACCTTCCACAACCAAACTTACAATTTTACTTCGTTATAGGTACGTAATATTAGTATAAATGGTGTTTCTGAAGTAAGCAGCAGGCTTGCAGGTTTATTTATACATTGCACGTGAACATTACATTGACAGGATAATAATAAGAAGTTATTGAAAAGGTAATTAAAAATTAAAGCTAGAACAAGCAGTGGTTGAATTGAATTTATTGGTAACATGGTTTTGTTAGGTTAGATTTCGATATCCAAACTCTGCAGTCATTGGGTAGCGTCATATTTTCTAGATGGGTCACATGACCTATAAATAATCTCAGTGGGAATTCAATATTCTTCCAATTTTAATCTCCAATGAACCGAAAATAACCAAACTAAAGGACGCTAATGGCTTATAATGATGAATTTCTTTCCGTAAAGATACGGTCAGATATGTTTTTCCGACCAAACTATGGCTAAAAATTTATGCTCAATTGTTGAGTACCGAACCTCTGCTGAATTTAATGTTCTACTCGCATAAGCTATTGGGAGGCTATTATTAATGGGACCTTGGCTAAGTACATCTCCTATCGCATAGAAACTCGCATCAGTTGAGACATAAAATTCTTGGTTACAGTTTGGGTATTGTAGAATACTTGCTGTTATTAATCTTTCTTTTAATGAGTTGAATGAATATAAATGTTCCTGTTAAAAGCAAAAAGAGTGTCTTTCTTCAAGAATGCGGTCAATGATTTAACTTTGCGTAATTTAGGATGAATTTTCTATAGAATCCGGTTAGACCTTAAAGTGATTTAACTTCGTTTGAAAACTTAGGGATCGGGAAACTTTTAACTGAATCAATTTTGTTGGGATTTATTTTGTCGCCTTTTTTGTTACGATATGACCTAAACATTCGGTTTCTTTGCGGAGGAATTCCGACTTACCTGGTTGAATTTTTAAATTGTGCTATCGTAATCTTTTTAATACATTTCTTAATTTATTAGAATGGTCTTCCAAAGAGTTTTCGAAAACAATAATGTCATCTAGATATAATAGACATTGCGTGGGTGTTAAATCTAATAATACATTATTCATCATTCTCATAAAAATTGAAGGAAAGAGGAAGAAGAAGGAAGAAGAAGAAATTTGTAATGGCCCGTGTGGGTCTAAAAAGCAGATTTAGTGATCGAATTTGGATGCACTTCAATTTGATGAAATCCGCGTGCACGGGGCTTTTTTCAGAGTTGTTCAGTTTACAGAGAAATTTAATTTAGAATCTACTAGAATTTACTGCTGTGGTAAAAATATTTTTATTTCCCTAAATTTTTACAAGACAATCTGGAAATAACAGTATATTCTCTACATTCATTTCTGGAAGAATTCTTTCTTTTCTTGGTTTGAAATTAGTTTTTAATAGTATTCACACTTTCACCCAAGAAAGTCAGTGTTTTCACTGCTCAGTTTTTAGCACGCCTTTTGGACAATCCTACCGATTGCGTTAAATTGTTAAATGCAAAATGATAAAATTATCTTTTTAAAAAATTGAACATTTATTCTTTTCGATGCGTAACAGTCTAGTCTGAAGCTAGAGTACCTTAACAACGACGCTTTACAACATTTATAAGTTAGCAAAATGCTACATATACGTTTACATACGTTATATGACTTATCCTAACATGTAACATGGTCTTCCTTTGCGTAATTTGAGCCATGTATTTTTTACTACTATGTTGCGGTTTAGGCAAAATTTGAAGAGTGTGTCGCCCCGCTCGTTACTTTCACCGAAACCATTTTCTCCAACTAAGTCTTCTCTGCTACGCTTACCTAGTGATGTCAATATTGCAACTACCCGGTACAAATTACAAAGTACACTACTATTAAGAAATGACTGTGACGTGCGTATACGTATTGGATTGGTATCTAAACGCAAGAAGTAATAAGTAATCGAGGTTGGTAGGCAGTTTGTGCCCCGTACAGAGGTGGTCCGTTGAAGTTGTAAATCCGCTGGATCCACTAACGAGATCGGTAATTTTGTACCGGTACTTTTTTAAAAACTACCGGGGACCCTAAATACTGAAAAGTTACGACTCTACCCACCTTGCGTTACAGTCATTCATGATATAATTTTGTTGTTTTTAAGAGTTTTCAATATTCTGTCTATTTGACTATAGAGGAATTGAACTTCGTCGTCATATTTTTTCACCTCTGTCGGTGCATATACTTGGAGTATATTAATGTTAAATGGACTTGCTCACAATTGCATCAGTAGTAGAATTTTGTCATTTGCACGAACAAAGATAAATACATACTTCAGCAGTTTTGATACCATGAAGATACCCAGTCCATTTCTGTGATTTGGTTCACCATCATCCATTCCAAAGCTGTAATCCCATGTGGTTTGTTTCTTAAACAAGATTCTCAAATTTTGCAGCTGCATATAGGATTCGCACATTCGATGTTCTGATTCTTGATTTGGATTTTACCATTTTCAGCCGGAAGATTCATCACACCCCTTGCCCATCCAAGGGCAATCGAAACTGGAGGTCGTCGCGTTTAGTTTTTTCGCTATAACAATTTCCTAAGAAAAGTTGAGCAATATGGTTTCCCGTATACTTCATTATTTTTTTTCAGCCGCCTCTGACATGCAGTATCGGCGCTATGTGCAACCAGCCGTTCTGGTTCAGACGTTGCTGTGTGCTGGTTTCGATCAATCCTGGATATTTTATCTTTTTAGTACCTACCATCAATTTCTAGGGGGCGTTCCCCTATCTGTCACCTGGGGAGACTCCATAGGGGGACCAGCAACCTTTCATAGGTTTTATCGATTAGTTCGTTTAATATGGAAATAATCGATTATTCCGATTAATAATAATAATTGGTGCGCTCAAATAAATAGATTATCTTACGGATTCAGATATTGCACCCTTTCCCAATTTTATTTATTATTTTTAAGCTCTCTGACCAGGTTGCATATCGGGAAGCTACGTATTTATTATCTGCCTAGGCTCTCGAAGCCTCTTCAGATTTTCAGATAAATAGGGTTATTGAACACGTAATTCCCTAGTTTCAGGTTCCTTTAACGTTTTTGTCGAAGCATGTGTTAATAAAGATCAACATTTATCCTACAAGGTTTTTAGAACTTTATTTAGACATTCACGTTTTATTTGTTATACTTCCTCATATGTTGTTATTGAAGCATGCGTAAGTTAGCTCAATCTTAACTAACTGATAATAAACTTTCTCATGCGGTATTGCACATATTGACGTTTCCATATTCCTTCCTTCTACTAGTACATTCCGGTCATTTTTATTCCCTCGATAAGTTTCCAGTTTGCTGGATTGGTTAAAAACTGTTTGGGACCGTTATATTATCCGTAAACTTACAACATTAAGTATTGTCGCAATGAACCGAATTTTTATGTCATAAGGAAGGCGAATTAAATATTTATTTATTTGACGCCTCCATCATGTTATAGAGAAGCGAATTTATATGTTTATTTAATTGGAGATATAACTTAAAGCCATTTTATAATTTAGAATAACTTGTCAACATTTTAACTATAATTAATTATAAATAATAATCTAAGCCTACCTTACTAGATAATTGGAGAACGTAGAAATGGCAGAAACTATCACAGGGTAATATTGAACATTGATTATATAATTTTAAATGACTTGTCAACATTTTAACTATAGTTAATTATAAATAATAATCTAAGCCTACCTTACTAGATA
>NW_020439827.1:0-2013 GCF_000699045.2 Agrilus planipennis
AAAAAAGTGCCGGATCCGTCAAATACCGGATTGAAACCGAGCGCCCGATCAAACTCTACTTTTAGCTCCAATAAACAACAGAAATATAATATTATATATAAAAGAAATTATGAGTGCTATCAGCACAGGGCAAAGTAGTATTACGTAGTTAGATCAATAATTTCTTATGCTACAGTGTACGATGTGTTGCATACCTATTTACAAACAGTTCCTTTAATTCTTATTATTGATTACATCTATTAAAAACCATAATGGCCGACACTAGTAACAATGCGGCAACAATTGAAAAAGAATGATGGCCGACAACAGCAACAATTAGAAAAGAATGATGGCCGACACTACGTCATTCACAAAAGTGAATTTCGACCATTCGAAGCAATGGTGCTAACAGTTTCGAACTCACATTGACTAACAGGGGGGACGAAGTAGTTGTAAGTAATATATATTTTTAATAAAATCAACTGTTCGTACAGCTGAATGATTGTGAAGCATTATAATACCAAAACAAACTCAAATTCGTTTTTTCACAACTAGGTATATTTTGGAAACTACTCTAAAATTGTTGATGTTGAAGAGTGCATAGGGAATTATATTGTTAGAGCTTTTTTCCAAAATACCTGTAGCTATGATAAAACAAAGTTGAGTTTCTTTGCTTTGGTAATACTTTTTTGAACTGAATTGTATTATTCTCTATTACCCTACCCCACTTTTCGAAAAAAAAGTTTCATTCCTGATATTATTGCTCTTTTTCAAAACTAAAAAATATAAATACCTGTGATGTATTATTTGCTCTCCAATGATGAAGATTTAGAAAAATAGGGTGTCCACTTCCTGGAAAGTCAGAAACGCCTAGTGTTTCCAATGCTGTTTGTACGTGTATGATAGTTTTGTCTGTGTTTGTGGTGTCAGCGCAGCACAACTTGTGCTTCTTGCGAGGGTGAAGATCGGTTATCCTCATCATGTGTGTATAGTGTGTGTATGCTGTTAGTGACAAATAAAAGAATGAACTCTTGAGAGTCTCAGGGGTAGTTATTAGTATACCTACGTTCGATTTGAAATATTCATATTGCCAAATATTCTGGGGGATACCTATAGCACTGGTCTTAAGGTTCCTGAGTGTAGCTGGAATAAGCCAGGTAAATTACATGAATTATTTTCCAGCGTAAGTGGTCCGGAAAAATGGGAATAATTTTCAGAGTTAACAAAATTTTTTCTCATCAATAGTGAACACCCTGTAAAATTTTAAAAATTAAAAATTAATTTTAAACATTTTAGTTGAGATACAGAGTGTTCGCACATTACATGTCATACATAGTATACAGTACTTTTAAATTATTTATTTGCAAATGTATTGCAATTACAAAATTTAGATGCAAACAGACTTGGAGTATATTCCGTAAATAATGCAGTACATAAAAACCCTGTGTAAATACAATACTTTACTGATATAATTTTAACTGGTCGTTTATTATCAAATATTTACAATATTAATATGCAATATCAATAATTAATTGTTCAGATTTTCAACAACGTATTACTACAATTATTGGTAAATATCATAGAAAAATACACAGATATTTATGCCCTTATTATTGCTTTCCTTTTCTTGTATAAAAAATCGACGGAATCATTAAGACACATCAAGGTACATTACAAAAGTGTCTGCAGTTCTACTTAGAGAATATGTCAATTAAATACCTAAAACTTACCGAATAATATAACAATAAATGTTAAACAAATACTTTGGTTTATTAGTTAAGAACACAGAAGTTGAGAAAAAAGCACTTAATTAAATTCAATTAAAATATAAAACGAGAACAATTCATTTTAAAAATCCCAACATGGGAGCAGTGTGTGCTTACCATTGATTCAACCGTTTAATGTTTTAATAAGTAAAAAATGATTATAGGAAAAGTTGGGCGGTAAGTTGTCTGACGAAGAAAAGACGAAAATGGAAGAAGCGATTGACGAGAAGATCAAATGGTTGGAAGAAAATCAAGACACAGATTCAGA
>NW_020439827.1:5411-8074 GCF_000699045.2 Agrilus planipennis
TTAAATAATTAAAAAAAAGTAGGTACCTATCAAATATATAAATTAAAAAATATGCCTATAAACATACCACAGGTATATAAAATTGTAGAAAGTTAATTTAAATAATATCTGAACAATAAGTGAAAAAATGTTACTTACAATTGTCCTGTATATCCAGGCAGACAGCTGCATTCATATTTGGCGATAAGATCGAGACAGGTGGAATTGTTCTGGCATTCGTTTCTTTCGCATTCGTTAATATCGACAGAACAATCTTCGGCTGTGAATCCAGGCTGACATTGACATTGGTATGTCTTTTTAGGATCGATGCAGTAACCGTCATTGAAACAGTCGGTGTTAAAACATAATTTACAATCCGTTTCAAGCCAACGTTTTTCCAATTCGAAATATTCAACGGGTTTCTTACCATTTTGGTAAAGATCTTCAGCAGTAAAGAAAGGAACTAGAAGATGACCTATGCGAACCTCACCCATACAACCCTAAAAGAGAAAAAGATTTGACGATTACTGTAAATTTGAAGTATTTGAAGATTTTAGTAAATAAAGTTAAGGTTTAAATTATACTGCGCCTATTATTTTATCTTTATTTTTTCTCCATAAAATTTAGTTAAAAGAAGCGTTTTTGGAAAAGTGCAATATACATAGGCTAAGTAAGAACCTTGTGAAACTTCTACAAGTGTTTGTTTGCTATTATTCTTAGTCAATTTGTAGCATCAAGAGCTATTGGCGAAGTACTATTGTAAAAGCTGCTTGTCTACGAGTCAAATCCTATGCGCACTACCTTCCTGCGCATTTTACTACCGAGAACAAATTAGTGGCGCTCTCTCACGGCTCATGCCGTACATTAAACAAGCCTTGCAATTTTTACTCCTACGTCTAGCCATCTTGAAAAAGCTTTTGGGAAAGCTATGTATATAAAAGTGGTAGTAATAGAGGTCAAAAAAGCAGAATCAACCATCCGAGGAATAAATTAAAAAAAATCTACTCACTTTGAAGTAGTCGGTGTTTTTATTGATATCAGCCTTGTACGAATAGAAGGGCACATCTGTAGTAACAACATTTCCGGGCAAATCGATTGCACTACTTGTAAATATTGAATCGGTCGTTGTTTCGGTTGTGACTTTCGTACGCGTACCGTTCATTTCTATCATGTTAATAACACCCCAATAATCGAAAGTTTTGTTATCACTTCCCCCGACGTATATCGAGCCCTTTACCATCATTTNATTTTTATTAAACTACTTTACAGGACACACTCAACACTAACACACAATTGCACGTTAACTTTCAGACGGTATTACATAATGTAAATATTGACGAGAAATAAAGAGAACATTAACAGAACAAATCTAAATATTAATTACAAATAGTAAAATAAGCACTGTTTATTCAGTTAAGTATATAATATCATCTTCTTGGTCACCATTTCGTTTGATACATTCCTATTCATACCGACATGTACTTTTATAAATAAGTAGATAAAATAAAAACTTTCTATTGTATACAAATACGTATCTGCCTATCATTTATTAAGTCCACGTCGAAAAGAAACTTCAACAAAAATTCGACTACAATAAAAAGATACATAGTATGGTTTGGTTTTTAACATAAAAGACAACTGGTTCTCGTGACAATTCTTCCATTTGAAATATGAATTAAAAAATTTAAATATTATACAAACTGATAAGTAAAAATATAACTGATGTTGAGGAAAGAAAACGAAATAATAAGAAGAAAATAAACGGGTAAAACTTTTTGTGATACTTGCAAACAAATTTTAAAAATACTATCCATTTACGATGATCGCGCAAGAAATTGTTAAAATAAGTATTTAAAAAAAACACCTTTTACGAATAACTTTATCAGTTATCCTTGTTGAAGTTTCGTACTAATACTTACAGCCACGATAAAAAGTATTAAAAAAAAAAAACAGTTTCCTATCGTTACTTATGTAAACGCTATTTAAGTACTTAAATAAGTCTTTCTTCGGGCGGGGGCTTAAGTACATGGTCTAATTCGACTCTAGGATTGCAAAATTCCTGGGCACTCGGACTATATGTGCCTCGAGTTGCACGTTTACTTCGAGCCATATTTACTAATATTACAAGACCTATAACCATACCTATAACCACTAATACCACAATTGGGATCACAATATATAAAATGTTGACTCCGTCACTTCGAACTGCTGCCAATATCTACCACAAAACGAATATATTATTTACCAATTCGTCATTTTTTGTGATAAAAAAAAAAAACCGAATCAAATATTTCATTATCTGTTTGAGTGAAATTGATTTTAAACGTATTCATCAGGAATTTCATCTTACTTGAAGTCAATAAATAATTGTAACCATTTTTTAAGACACAAGCTTTAGAAAATAAGAAAATGCTATTTTGATACTAGAGAAAGCTATTTTATTAAGAAAGCTTAGTATTCAAGTCTATTTCAGATTTTAATAAGTTTGGGAGGTGAAAATTTGAGCGAGTCACAATATTTTTTGTGTAACGAAATAATTTTTTCAAAATAAATGCATTATTTTAAATTAATTTTTTCTTATGTACCTGCGCCTGTTAAAAAATGTATTCATCCGGTACATTCATAATAATAATTGTGGGTAGTGGGAGCCCCTACTGGCCCCAATCATCTAACTAAGACGACCG
>NW_020439828.1:0-8051 GCF_000699045.2 Agrilus planipennis
CCTGTCATTTGGAAATTACATGGTCTTAATTATTTCTACCGAACTCACTGAAGTATTTTATTTAAAAATGTACATTATTTACTGGGATTTCAAAACAACCCTTCATTTGCTTAATTCTACGCTTTCTTTTGTTTGTAGCTGCAATTTTTTTAAATGCCATTACCGAATTATTTAAAAACTATCAAATAGTACTTTTGTTTTGTTAATGTTATAGCAATACTTTATTGTATAAAGTATCCAAATTGCATGTTTTTAATATCAGGAGATGTATAAAAATTAATCGCAAATGTTACATTATATTAGGAATTTATTTTTGAATGAAACTTGCTTTAATTCTATATTATCCTTTGTCGTACCGACAATGCACATTTTCAGTCCCATAATGAATAAAATTGCGTACAATTTGAGTAATAAGTTTTTAACAATATATTCTTTTTATCCTAACTCGAAAAAATATTCCTGAAACTTAATAAAATGATAAGACAAAACAACTACTCTTCAATTTTCTGGTTACGAAAAAGTTTTTCTTGATGTGATTTATACACCCTTAGAGTTAGAGACAACAGGGTACGCATTGAACCCCGCTTGTGGTTAGAAATAAGGGTACATTTACTACAGGAAACCATAATATTCACAAAAAGTTAATTACTGTAGCATCTGCAATATGTCTCGTAATAATTAATTGTTTTAAAATTAATTTTGCCCTAACTTACAAACTTGTTTGTTGTAAATTGAAATTCGAAACATTAATTTGAATCAAATTATTAACCATAAAATATGATAATTATCTGTCATGTATCCCCACTTGGTGTCTTGCTCTTCTAAAGAACTTGGTGTAACAAAGGCTATTGAAGAGAATCCACAAGGATTTAGGAAAGTCCTTTTAGTTTTTTTTTGCTTGGAAAAAGCGAAACAAAAACAATAAAAGCAAGTAGAAGATCGTTGCGAAATAAATATCTAATGAATAATACAGATATCACTTCATTTTTCAACATACCTAAAAAAAGAGGAGGTTGTCAATTCGATCGTATTATTTATTATGTGTATGACACGCATTTCTTTCCGCAGCTGTGAACTGATTTTAATAATTCTATTTTTATTGTATAGTAGGGCGATTCCGTTTAAATTTGAAGAAAATATTCTCTGACGGTGCACAATTAGACAATGATAACAAAATAGTTGGAGAAATTAATGCAATTATCTTTTAATTTTTAAGTTTACGTTGGTGCCTTTAGGTTTACATGTTAGGCAAATAAGGGTAGATGGTTTTTATACGTCAGTATAAATATTTAAATTATTACTTATCCAATAAGTATCTAACAAACCCAAAAAGGGATCGTCATTAAATATCCTTCACATTTACAGCTTTAAAGTTTCCGTTTCCGATGTATTGTTATTGAATTACATTTTCTTTGTGGTAAACATAAAAGACAAAAGCAAACGAAATGGACGCGCCTTTTAAGAACAAATGAAATTCGAATAGGTATATTCGGGTCTGCTACTAAGAGTTCACTATGTAACCAACGATTTATTACCACAAAAACATCACGATGGGAGAAAAATCTGAAGCTACTGCTGCCAATATCACACAATCTCGTACTTTTTTGTGGAGTTCATTCAAGGATAAGGGCGTGGAAAAGCTTTACCAAAGTTACAGTGCCAAACAGAAAAGATCTGGGTTGGAATGTTTTCTCTTAGCAGCGATACTATTTGACATTTATCTAGTAGCCATTTCGAGCGGACAAGACTTTCTCGTTGTTGGGGTGATGGGTGGCTTTCTGATAGCCAACTGTTTACTGTTGATATGGTGTAGGAGAGACTTCGACAACAAAACTGTTTGGGCCGCTATGCCCCACGTGTCGTGGCATTTTTCAAATGCTCAACTAATTGCTTCGGTTTTTCTTAAGAGAAACGAGGTGACTGCCAGCGAAAGTCTCGGATGGGCTCTGCTTCTGGTCTACTTGATTTATCTCACCCTCCCGTTGCGTTTACGATATTGCGTAATTCTAAGTTTGGGAACGTGTGCTTCGTACATGGTGGTTGTCATAAGATTGCCCAAATTTGAGACGCATCTAGTGCAACAGGTAAATAAAACTATATACTTATTTTGACATACACCCAGATATTGTTTATGTTATTAGAGTTTTTAAATTTGCATAGTTAGGTAATATTATTTTCAATCATGCTGATATCAAATTTTGTAAAATTTTCTAAAACTTGTGGTGTGCGTAGTTCTAAGAAAATTCAAGTAGGCTAAATCATAAAGTTAAGGCCAGATGAATTCTTTTGCTAGATTGTAAGGGTAGTTTTTATGTTGTTTTCTGTGGGAAGAAATCGATCGCATCAAGTACCCAGGTAGTCAAAAAAGGGAGTACAGGCTGGCGAGCGGGCATTTGGTGAAAACGTTTAAATGTATCTACATAGCCAGTTTTATTTTCACTGAATATTTTTAAAGTTTGCGGAGTTTTCTTTTTTCAAAGCCCTTGCCCTTAGGAGATTTGTTCTCTTCATCAACTAATTTTCATATCAGTATCTCAACGAAAAAAGAGATACTTCACTAATGTATTCTATTGAGAATTCTGGAATAACGGAATAGAACAATTGTTACTTTTAGGTACAAAAACGTAAAAATATAAAAATCAGAGTCTCATTTATGAAGGATTTTCATAGTCTTAGATTTGACGTTGTTTTAATTTGAAAGTACTTTAGACAAGGTTTACTTTTTCACAAGATTAAAGGCAACATAATAACGTAAATTCAATTCTACGTCCAACTCGGTTTATAATTTCCTTTTATTCCATTTATTTTAATTTTAAAAAACAATTCATTTTTCCAACGCTACTTGTTTCAATAGAATTTTTGTAGAAGAACACAGTGACATCAAAAGAACGTTCATTACGTTCTTGATCAGAAATTTTTCAAAACTACTAGATCTCATCAGCGCGCCATAAATTACAGATCAAATAGTTAAGTAGCTGCAAATATCCACTACATGCCGTTATACTGGTTGTACCTGTGCAACTTAACATAAAAGTTAATCATCCAATTTTTTTCTATAAGAAAATCCCCGACTGAATTTTTATGTTACTACTTAAGTATTATTTGTTGCGTATATCCAGATAGGCGCAGTGGTAACTCTATTTGTACGAAATGTGGACGTAATCCAGGTTTTAAAAAGGATAAACAAGATTGTTATTTTTCTAGTGCTTGTAGGTATTTTCTTTTGCCTCTCGTGAGTGCCATTATAATTGGGGAACTGTTTCCCCTACAATTTTCAAATAGATATGCTGATTTTTCCTTTGCCAAAACAAGGACATCATCGTTGTTTGATCTCATTATAATTTGAAGCGTCATTAAAGCTTGATTCCTGACCTTCACGTGACCGAGAAACGTCCTTTAGAATTCTTAAGTTATCTTCTTTATGTACTTTGTAAGGTATTCTTTTCATTAAATTTTCAAAATAATTGCCCAAGAAATTATTATATATTAATAATAACGAGAGAGAGAGAGAGAGAGAGATAGATTAATAATAACGTAGAATCTGAAGAGTGTTTTGGAATCCGAGACAAGAGGGAGTGAGCTGAAACGGTGAGTAATTGGGTACAGGTGTAAAATTCATATTTTCCCTAAGCTAGCGCGGTTCTCAATTTTCTTTTGACTACGGAATCCTAATTGATCTACGTTTTCTTGGCAGAATCCGATATCGGAAATAAAAAAGTAAATTGACAGCAATTTTATTTTTAATACCCCTGACACTTTATTTTTCGCATGTTGTAATGATATGGCCTGGGTTTCGGAACACCTATGATATTCCAGGGTTCCGCGGAACACCATTTAGGAACCTCTGCGTCTACGCGTTTATGCGCAAATTTAATATATCCTTTATTCAATAGTAGATATGTACTTCCATTACACTTAAAAATATGTAATTGGTAATGTAACTTCCTTTTTTACTAAAATAGTAATGGTTCATTTATATTATATACTTATCCATTACTTTTGTAATGGAATCATTTTGTAGACCTGATTATTTCTATATAAAATATCACAGGGCTTTATATAAACCATTACTGATTGATTATTAATGTTATCAATTGTAATGGAGACATTTCCCCTATTTTGAAGACAGATGTAATTTTGGTTACTCAGGTTCTTATTTTCCGATGTAATTCAATATAAATTTATAAACTATGAAATTAATGGTTAATATCCGATTTTTGTGACCAAGCACGAACTCTGCGTTATAACTATTGTTCCTCAGCGCTGTGTGTAAAAATCGATTTAGACATGTGTGTTCCGATGATACATTAAAAAACGTGTCGCGCTGTTTTTCCAGGAATTTTAATTATGTTCGGTGTCTTTACCGCTCTGATTAAAATATTCAAATCCGAACTTTTCAAGGATCATAATTGAATATTCGAAAAATGAAAATGCTTTCAGCTCCATCGGAAGGTTTTTACAAAATGAAATTTTAAAGGGATCGGTAATTAAAATTCTAATTAATACGCCTGATAAATTGCATGTAAAATCATTCCTTTGTAGTGATAAACTTTTTGACAGCAGCAGTCAATAACCGTCTAAATAATAATCTCATATTTAATTAGCTAATGTAGTTGGCTGTTTGAAGTGTAAAAATTAAACTTGATAAAATTTCCTACTTAATTAAATAACAAAAAGAAGGCTCTGAACTGAATATTTTAAGGTATTGGGCAAATCTCTATTATCGAAGGAAGTTTGTTTATACGTTCGTCAGAGACTTTCTAAAAGTTGTTTGTCGGTCCATAAATAAAATTTGCCTTTATAATTATTTATTCATGACTGTTTTAAAGAAAAAAAGATCAAAGAAGAGGTAAATTTTATGAAAAAGACATGTACCTACAAAGTAAGTCATTTGTTGCTAGTTCTTTTCGAAAAAATTCTTAGATAAAAAGCTGCAATCTAATATCAATACTTGTCCCTTGTCTACTTGAATAGCAATTTCGTTCAATTCCATTGTTATTTGTAATGTAATAGAATTAAAAACTGGATTAAGTAATCGTTTAAATAGACAACCCTTCTTTAAATATTACATAACCCTAATGATATTTACTTAAAAATTTTATAGTTGTAAGTGAAATGATGTTGTCAATCTAATTCCAACGTTACATGTCACGCAATTACTTTTCAGTCAAAGTTTCGTCTATTTATTGTAATATTCAAAAACAATGCACACGTTAAGTCAAATATCTTTTGTGAAATACCTACATTCAAAATTTAATTCTCTCCATACAGTCTAAATGAAACAATTTGACGCCATAATTTATTCTTACTGGCAATTAAAAAGAACTGATCCATTTGGTGTAGTTCACTCAAGCGTTGAACATCAAAATCCAAAAATAAAATACATACAATAAACTACCTTTTTGCCTCGGTTTTCATGTTTTCAACAAGAGCTCCCGTATTAAATAAAATAAAATGTAAAGACCATTATATCATACAATAATAGAACCTACCCACAAACGTTTCTTTGAATTCGTGTGCTTGAACAAAATTTGTTATGTGAAGGTCTACATGATAATAAATTAAATTTAAGAAAATGAAATATCAAGATGTTCTCATGTTTTCTCGTTAGCTATTTTAAAGATGGGCTATTGTTCGTTAAGTTTTTACTCAGAAAAAAGACAGGGGTACATTTCAAATTAACAAATATTACTTGAAAGTGAAAAACAAAACTGATAGAAACAAGAGAATAATTGTTTTGGAAGTTAAGAATGTTAATTTAACGCTATTATGATATGTTTAATATCTACAAATAAATAGCTTCTGTTATATAGTAAATGATTTTGATCCAACGGTCATCCCTTTAAAGAAATTTGCAGATCACTTATAAAACTGCTTTTATTGGTAAAATTTAGAACAACAGCGAGCGTAAAGTTTACTTATTTAAATTTGAGCTGAAATAAATTTCTTGTGTAGCAGTGCTTGAAGAAAATCAATACTGCATTACAAATGGCTGAAGATTCTCTATCAGTAAGATTTCTACATAAAAAATTTAAAAAAAAAAAAGAATAAAACATTGTTACAGTTGTTTATAAACAATAAGAAATATAAATTTAATTTTACCTAATATACGTATCTAATTACAAAAAATATTCTGTGCTCGTATTCTAAAAAGTATGCCCTTACCGCAAAGCTGGTTCAGGAAGCTAAGCACTTTCAATAACTTGCTGAAAATAAGTTTGGAAAACCTTTTCAGTCCCTATTTTCTACAGAAATGTTCTTTTATAAGGTTTAATTGAAAACGAAGGAAAAGCTTGAAGTTTTGATGAATATAGAACTTTATTCCTTAAAGCAGATGTATTTTACGTAATTTATATTCGTCAACTTTAACGCTGTTTTTTTTTCATTTCTCACATTTGTTGGTGAACGATGTTGTAAATTTCTGACAGCGCAATGAATTAATTTTAGAGTTCATTTAAATAGTGTGCAGATGTTAATTTACTGAAGTTTTTTTAATAATCTTTTTCTACTATTCCTTCACGGAGAAAACTAAATTTTTACGGCAAAGCAAGAATTACAATTTTCGATTATAAATGATTTTTTGATGAATTTGCCGTAGGAATAATATGAATTTATTAGGTAACTTGTAATACTCTCAATTTTCACATGTTTTTTTAAATATTATTTCAAGTTATTATTACAATTTAATTTGTGATATCAACTAAAATATCTAGTAAATTTATTTCTGCTGGGATTTTATTGTTACAAATTCGGGTCCAAATTGTAATTTTTGTTATTTTCGCTTACGAAGCAACAGGCTAGTGGGATAAATTGAAATATCGCTTTAATATTTAGGAAAATTTTCCTTTTCCATTTTCTCCATGTTGTGTTTGTTTTATGACAGGTNTTCTTTTAGCACCTTTACATTGACTCGTTAGATCGTTTTTGTGTAACCAGAAAGGACATCTCAAAGAAATTTCGCGCTTAATAATGAGAAACGTCGTCGAAATGTCTTTTCGTTTAAAGAACGATAATAAAAGTTCGTAGTCGAGATTTATTGGAACTTAATGTTCACCATTACGAGCAATTTGTTCGGAATGGACACGCGATTAGATCGCCTTTGTCCATAAACCACATTTTTCTAACTTTTTCAAGCGATCATTGAACTACCAGCTGCATTTGTAAGTCTGATGTTCTGTTGATCTAGCAACAAAATCGAATTGTTGGTGTTGATTTGGATTTATAAAAGGGGATTCTCTCAAAACGTTTCGTAAATTCACTCAATTTGCTGTTTTTTTTTTTTTTAAGATTTATTACCTTGTTTTAAGGTTTTGGATTTTTTAGGAAGTGGGAGAGAGCTGCGGTTTTACTTTTTGAGCATATTACTTATTTTATTTGAAATTGTAGATTCGCTTGGCACTTGGTGAAACATTTTTATAAAATTAAAGTAAAGGAATTAAAACACTTGGCAAGTTTCACAATGTTCAAAAAATTTACTTTGTATACTCTTTGAAAATGGTTTAAACACCGAAACGATCGTCAGAGAAGTAAATTGAACATTGTGAAACTTGCCAAGTGTTTTAATTCCTTTACTTTAATTTTATAAAAATGTTTCACTAAGTGCCAAGCGAATCTACAATTTCAAATGCATAATTTTATTGTTTACCCGGCGGCTCCACCAAAGTTCAGAAATTGCAACGTTTCCTTTTTAATCTGAAATTTTACTAACACTATAGTACAAAGAAAAACTTAAATCCACTTCGTAGCACCCTCTATTCTCTTACTCTTTCTAATACCTCCTCATTTTTAACTTTCTTTATCCTTTCGAACGTTTCTAAAATTTTCTTTTTTGCCACGCCCACCGTCTATATTTCGCAACAACCGTACAAAATATCCATCAGGCATACACCTTTAAGAGTCTTTTTTGAACCGTTTGCGAGCACAGAAATTACTTCTTTTTGTTAAAAGCGACTCGACCCTGCGCTGTCCTTTATTTTATTATCTCTAACTACTGCTGTTTCCACCCTGTATTATTTAAAAATACATACAATAAACTACCTTTTTGCCTCGGT
>NW_020439829.1:0-2165 GCF_000699045.2 Agrilus planipennis
TTTCCACGTCATAACCATAAACCCATGATTCGTATGCGATGTTGAAAAGGTACTATCTGAGAGCTCTTGATGAAAATAAGGTAATTGTCCAGAATTGGGGCTCCAAACCAAAATCGCTCCAAAAATTTTTTCATCGATTTTTGATCATTTCTGAGGATTCAATGTTCAGTGAAACTAATACTCTAACATAACAGCCCGTCTCCGGCGGGCAAAAGCATTTGTTAAACTCCAATCTGTCATAAACCTCCCTAACCAAACAATGACGTCTCCAATGCAGATAATTATCCACAATTGATGCAATTTTTAAAAATTATGATTCAAAAATTTTTTTTTTATTTATGAATTCATAAAAAACTGTCTCCCCCATCTTCTAATATCTAATTCTATTATGTAGAATGACGCTTCAAAAAGCAAAGAATTATTATTGCTTTATTATTCTTAGTTCTGCTCTACTCTCAATTCGCATCTATAGTATAAAAATTACATTCAAATGAACAATTTATTTTCCAATAAATAATTTACAAATATTGTCGTATATAGTTGTTCTGCACAGCTCTCTATATTCACATAAGTCTTCGTCATAGAATTGTACAAACTGCAACTACAGTTCAAAATCAAAATTATTTTTTTAACCTCAGACCGAACATTATAAACAGTTTATGGTAAACATAGGTATAAAAGCAGCGAAAGCTTCTACTTCAGTAACAACTAGATATTATTTAAGGGCATTGTGGATATTCGTTGCTGGATTTTGTCTGATTATATTTCTTTGTTCATACACTGGTTTACTGCTGTATGCCACATACCACGATTGCGACCCTCTAACAACCACAGTAAGTATCATATAATTATTTGTCATACAATTAATAAATATAAGTATCCAACTTATGAATAAGTAATTATAGCTTTTTAATTACATAATCTCAAATGTAAAACAGAATTAGCATTCTATACTTGGTGATAGTCCACATTTAGAAAAATTAACTTGATATCTTATTGGCTTTTTAATGAAAATTGACTGAAAAATTATTCAAAAGAGACCAGTGATTTTGTTGTAGTTAAACAAATATTATTATCAATTGAATTGAAATATGAAAGTAATTTAATAAAAGGAAATTGGCTTTAATTTTTCCAGTTAGCTAAGGAAAAAGATCAACTACTTCCCGTCCTTGTTATGGAAGTTTTAGGGAAATTTCCTGGATTACCGGGACTGTTTGTGGCTGGTGTCTTCAGTGCAGCATTAAGGTACCTACATTGAGTATGCTTGTAACGCTTTTGCTCCGCCTCTGACCTATTTACAATAACAAATTTTTCGATATAATGTTCATTAAGGTCAACACTTTTTTGTCAGCGATGTCTAGCATTTCTAACGCCTCTCGACAAAAATATTATTCGATCTTTGTAAACCACTAATTTACCGCATATTTCACCACTTTATCTGACGAGGTCCTTCTATCTACGATGGTAGATGCGACGAAACGTTAGAAAGTAACTCCAACATCCGATGGCCTTTAGACCCGAACCAAAACAGCACCAATTCACCTACTGACCGCGAAAACCTTTATGTTGAAATTTTCTTTATATTTTGGAAAGAGTCGGTAATCAGCTGGAGCCAAATCTGGCGCACAAGGCAGATGCTACATTGATTCGAAACCCACGTGAGCTATTGTGGCTTTTCCAATGGCGAACGTTCGATTGGGTGCATTATCCGGGTGCAAGAGAACACCTTTACATAACTTTCCTGCCATTTATTTTTTTATCAACTGGCGTAATTAAATTGGCATAATAAACACTTGTAATTGTGGCCCCTTTCTGCAGAAAATCCACCAAAATTACTCCTTCAGAATCCTAAAACACGGATATCATTTCCTTCCCTGCTGATGATGGTATTTTCGGCGGCGGTGAGCCCCGAAGTGTCCATTCCTTACTCTGTACATAGTAATGATGGACCAAGGACTCATTGATTATCATGAGCCTTGCAAGAAACTTTTCATCACAGCTCGCTGCTCTACATGCTCTATTTCCATAGTTTTATGTAACTTCCAAACCTAATCGTCCACTATAGACAGGGTTTAACAGGTTGAGAATTTTAATTTTATTAGTCGATATATAGCACGCTACAATGTGACGTAAAAATATAAAATTACTTATATTTATAATTGGGT